>NW_012147634.1:4327264-4335744 GCF_000956105.1 Propithecus coquereli | reverse complement strand
AAGGGCAACATACGTAACCTAAACATCGGTACCCCCATAATATGCTGAAATAAAAAAAAGAAAAAAAAACATCTCTGAAAAAAACTTTGTGCTTTCAGATTTTACAAAGAAACAAATTTCTAGGCCTGAGTCTGGTTTGTCTGAGAGCAAATTCTCTTGCCCTAACCAGTCTTCCCAGTTTCTCCACCAGTGCTGCCAGGACCAGCTTCCCCCTTGTCACCCCCTCAGTTTCCCTCCACCCTGTGTACTTTGAAGCCACAGAGAACTGTCTGCTCTTCCTATAACGCACCATGTTCTCTTATCACAGAACACATCTCATACCTCCTCAGTTTGGCAAAATCCCACACAGAGACGGGGAAAAGTATGTGAGTAGGGTAGCTACCCAGAGTGCCAGTCCCCAAGGGCATTAAAACATGGAAAATTATAAAAATCTGGAGACAAGTATATATAGAACTCCTTTCAGGGAGATCCTGGCATGTTGGATTAAGGAGTATACATACATGTCACGTGTGATAGAGGGGAGATGCCCACAAAGGAACATGCTTGAGTGACAATAGAAGGCCAGTAATCTACCTTCATAGGAAGGTGCATCTGGTTAACTGGAAGACTTCTGTTTTGCTGAGATGCATGTGCAAGTATATGACAGAACTAATCAGCTAGGGAAATTAAAGAAAAAACTAATAACTTCTCTACATTTCATCCACAGAGTACTCTGCCTCTTCTTTATTTAAAGGCTAAGCAAATACTTTTCATAATAGTAGTTTTCAGAACATAAAAGTATCAGCCTGCCCTGAGTACCAACATATCTCACTCCAAACTTGTTCCTACACATTCTTTCAAAATCCCCTGCATTCTACCCCCTGACCCAGCAAATATTTCTGTAATAAAACACTAAATTAAATTAACTAAAGCCTAGAGACCTTGGATATAGAGCCGGTTGATACAAAATGATACAAGCTGTGTTTCAGTATTAATACTGTGTTTTAAATAACGGATACACTTTACTTTCAGTTAAGTAATTTGGAAGGATTGGGGGTTATCAATACCTGAGCAGCCTGCCTCTGAATGCGTGGCCACTGCTGACTAGAGTCAAGCTCATTCTCAGCCATCCTCACAAGCAGAGGCAGTCCAAAGGCCCTCTCTCAAGAATGACCCAAGAGGAACGGACGTGGACTCAGTCTGCTGTCACACATGTGGAGATCCAGTCACGGAAGAACTGTTTCTCTCTTCACTGGACATGGAAGGATCCCGTTTGCTTGGAAACCTACTGGCTAAGAAGTAACTCTACAACCTCTTCTCTGTTGTCCATATGTGCAGTACTCACACAGACTGGTGAGGAACTCTAACAACTTTTTATCCCCCACTGGATCTCAGAAAAGCAGGAGGTGGGTGGCATGAAAAACTGGTTTTGATTTTATCACACCTTGTGAGTATGCCTAAGCCCTTTGTAGAAGGACTGTACTTTGTATATACACAGGGAAAAGGAACTTGCCATTGGTTTAGCCTCAGAAACTGAAGAGCTAGTCCTTAATTAGACTCATCTTCCCAGACTCTCACTTAACAGATTTAGATATTTCTTCTGAGTTTCTTGTATTACACTATAATTATTTGCTTACATATGTCTGCCTCCCTCATTACCCTAGAAGGTTCCTGAGGACAGGGACAATGTTTTATCACTTTGTATCCCTAGGGTATTTCCTCTATCTACCCATCTACCCATCAACAACATTAATGTTCTTTAAACAGTATTTTTAATTTCTAATATTATAATATTCCAATACTAATATAGTCACACACCGCATAATGTTTTAGTCAATGATAGACCAAATATAGGATAGTGGTCCCATAAGATTATAATGGAACTGAAAATTCCTATCAGCTAGTGATGTCACAGCTGTTGTAGTATCACAGCACAATGCATTACTCTTTCTGTATTCAGATACACAAATAGTCACCATTGGGTTACAATTGCCTATTTCATGTTCAGTATAGTAACATGCTGTACAGGTTTGTAGCCTGGGAGCAATAGGCTATACCATCTAGCCTATAGGTACAGTTGGCTATACCATCCAGGTTAGTGTAGGTATACTCTATGATATTCACACAATGATGAAACCACCTATCATTAAACTACACACAAATGTATTAACATTCATTGAGCTTTCACTGTGTGCCAGATACTGCTCTAAGTGCTTTATGTGTATTAATCCTCATGGCAATCTTAGGAGGCTGGTTCTATTACCATCCTTATTTCATAGATGAGGGAATTGGGGCACAGAATGATTATGTAACTTGTTCTTTCCCTCTATTTATCCACCTAATCCAGAAAGGATTTAAGGGCTCCCAGAATTTATTATGGCAATAGGACATGGTAGGTTTACAATCTTTTTTTGAATAAATGACCAATTTTAGATCTTTATTCCCTCAATTATGGAAAAGACATATGTAGTAGTTCTGCTGTTCAGGGTATTAAGTTCTACTGAAATACACTGATCACTATAAAGCCCTAAGCAGATAATCATATTACAGCAACCAAAAATTATGATGGCTAAGTATAATGAAGAATTATTAGTGACTAGAGAACAAAACAGATAGGAAGTAGTCAAGCTCCTCTAATTATAGTCCAGTTCCCAAATATCAGAACCCTTGATCCTGGTTCAGGCCAGGTTAGAGAAAGCTTGTCAGGATCAAATGCTAAGAAAAACATCTTGGCCTCTTCCTAGGCTATATATAACCTGAGGGAAACCAGTTACCTAAAATTTAGGTCCTAGAGCCCGGACAGCCGAGGAGAGGCTGAACCTAGAGAATGAGTGTATGGTCACAGCATCAGGGTTAACACACTCTAAGGAGGAGGTTTGATCAGAAGCTCATCTAAATCATACATACATATTTGGAGATAAAAGAGGTTTGTAAATGAACAAATAAAAATCCTTTCATGCCTCACAAGGAAAGAAATCTACATTTTAATCATATGCACACAATGGGGACTCAATAAGTGCTTGTAAGTAAAGACAGAAAAAAAGGTTCATGATACCTCTGAAATCTTTCTTCTCAGTTTCTCCACTGGAGTCAACTTTTTTTTCTTCTTCTTCACCCTCTTCTTGTTCCCCTTCTCCAAAAGAGGCCATAAGTAGTACACCAGTTTGGGATAACAAATTCTTCAACTGACTACAGAGTAGATCTAACAAGGACTGAACCACCTTGGGGCTCAGTTTATCAGCATAGGTCCTATGAGAAATGAAAGGAAAAAATAAGTGGTAGGAACACAGAAGGAAAAACATAGTGCTTAAACACATAAAGTAGATTAGAGGGAAATGGAGATTACTAAAATATGGGAAAACCCCATATAGCTCCACCAAGACATCTATAATACTTACCCCGTAGTGATGGCTAGAATCTGGAGCAACCTTGTACTGGCCACTTTCAAAGCTGTGCTAAGCTGGGAAACACCCGTCTTTGGCAACAATTGCAGGGGCTGTCCTAGCATGGTGTCTGTGCCACATAACTGTGACAATACATTTAGCAGACCAGTGGAAATTGCCAAAGAAACATCCACTGGTTGATAATGAACACTCAGGGCGAAAACTGTGACCAAAAGGAGACGCTGCTGGGCTTCTGAAAAACCAAGAGAGAGACAGTTAAGAATTTTCTTTGAAGTAAACAAAGGATTTACTAAAATGAATCTTTTTCTAAAATATAAACAGCAATATGTAACACTAGTATGTTTCCAAATATTCTTTACTGTAAGTTGATTACTAATGTTAAACACAAAATATAGAACATAGCTATCTATTATAACCTTAGTCCAAAATGTAACCTACATCTTGTATTTGCAGGGACAGTTACTTACCAATGTGATGCTTGTTTGCTTGCAGGGCTCTTTCCAGGGTAGCAGACAACTGTTGATAAATCTTATGCACGGCCACCTGGATTTCAATCTGAATATTTCTCTTTGCTGCTCTGATTCCATCCTGAATTACAATAAAAAAATTTTTTTTTTCTATTAGCAATAATAATACCTCCTTGCAAAAAGAACTAATAACATTTTATCCCTAGTCTATGCTAGAGCCCTATGGTGTCTTTTGAGTATTTACTGTGTTTCAATATGTGAAAGTTTTATAATAAATTTAATTTTAAATGCCTGATAATTCTTGAATCTGTATAATCCTTCTCCTTCTTCACAATTTTTCCTCTCTAAATATGGAAGACATACACATAATATTTATTTTTAAAAATTATCAAAGGAATCAGAAAACTAGGTAAAATGATCAAATCTAAAATGTAAACCCTGAAACCCATGCTCTCAAACTCCAATCCCTATCCCACCTTAGACATATCTCTATCCCATCTGGCTAAGAATTAATAAAACTGAGCCAGTAAAAAATCTAAAATTACAATAGTACCATGGCTCATCTAATCTCAATTGTACTACTTAGGAAACTAAACCAGTAAGCTATCTTAAAAAGTAATTTATAAGTGTCTCTCTCTCTCTCTCTCTCTCTCTCTATATATATATATTTCTTTTTTTTTGAGACACAATCTCACTCTGTCACCCAGGCTAGAGAGCAGTGGCATCATCACAGCTGCAACTTCAAACTCCTGGGCTCAAGCAATCCTCCTGCCTCCGCCTCTCAGAGTGCTAGGATTACACGTGTGAGCCACTGTGCCTGGCCAAGCTTTTATATTTTTAAACCTTAATCATAAACACCAAAAAATTTAAAATGGCTTTCTAAAAAGACAGTTAAAATCTAAAGATACTGTAAGGTGTCACCTACTTGATAGTGATGCAATCGGCCACTCTCTCCTTTGGCTCCTGTGTGTCCAACAGTGCCTAAACCAAAACACCCTGCCAGAAACTGCAGCCTTACAGATGTGAGTAGTGTGGATGACTGGAAGCCTGAGCTCGACCTGCTTCCTGCCAATGAGATGCTACCTTTTTCCTCCATCCCAGACAATAGAACAAGGATCTGATGAAGTGCCTCTAAGCGAAGCTTGAGGAAAAAAACATATTTTAGAGTTATTCACTGACTGCAAAGCAACGCTGTATGTCAAAAACTATTATTTAGCACACAGAAAATTCTAACATTTCCTACAAATCCATTCTATTAAGATAAACATTAATTTTAGTATTATTTCTGATTTTTTATCAGGATATCTCTAAAAACTTTATAAGCATACTTCAGTATAAAAGAGGCTACCCAGTACAGTGGACAAAGTAGTAATCAGATGTAGGAGACATAATTTCAAGGCCAGACTCCTCTGCCTCCTGTGTGGCCGTGGATAAATCACTTAAATTCCTGAGTTTCAGTTTCTTCCTGTGTAAAGTGAGACTAATAACACCTTATCTCATCTACTCACAGAGCTATTGTGACGCTCATAATGAGATATATGTGAAGATTCCAAAACTGAAAGGTAGTATTGTTATCGCTTCCTTTGTTTATAATTAGCTCATACAGAATAAATACTCTTTAGCTCAAGAATGAGAAGTGCTTCTGAATAGTTTCTCTGCAGTTCTCTTGAACTTCTGCCTCTAATCTTCCCTAGGAGGACACTGCCCATCACTGGGGCTGATTGGCCTATCCCTCTTCTTTAAAAAAAAAAAATTATTTTATTTTGAAATAATTTTGTATGTGCAGAACTGTAAAGATGGTACAGAGAGTTCTTGCATACCCTTCCCCTAGCTTCCCCTAACATTAACATCTTTCATAACCATGGTACATTTATCAAAACTAACATTGGAACAATACTATTAACTAAACCACAGACTTTATTTGGATTTCATAATTTTCCCATTATGTCCCTTTTCTGTTCCAGGATCCAATTCTGGATGCCACATTGCATTTAGGTGTCATGTCTTCTTGGTCTCCATCACTCTGTGACAATTCCTCAGTCTTTCTTTTATTGTTCATGACCCTGATACTTTGGAAGAGCTGTTCATGTATTTTATAAATGTCCCTAAATTTAGCTTTGCCTGATTTTTTTCTCATGATTAGACTGCAATTAAGAATTTGGGGGAAGAATACCATTTACAGTGTCCTCGGCACATTATACCAAGCGTACATGATGTCAATATGACTTATTACTGGTGACGTTAATCTTGATCACTCAGTTAAGGTCACGTGTGCCATGTTTCTGCAATGTAAAGTTACTATTTATTCCCCTTCCCATACTCTATTTGTTAGAAGCAAGCCATCAAGTCCAGCCCACCCTCAAGTGGAGGGAAATTAATCACCACCTCCCGCATGGAAGAATATGACAGAATTTGTGGACACATTAAAACCACAATAATTAATAAATATTTGGGGGGAGATACTTTGAGGCTATGCAAAAATCTTGTGTCTCCAAGTTTTGCTCACAAATTTTAGCATCCATCAGTGGGTCTTGACTGCAGCAATTATTACTGTGGGGCTCTAATCTAAACTAGGTGTCTATTTAAACTGAGATAAATGGGTCAAAAATAGAGGCTCTGAGAAGCAGATCCCTATGGTCATCAGCCAATCTCACCCCAGTTTCTAGGAGACATGGGAAGGTTTATGATTAGAGTATATTGTTCTGAGAAATGACAATTTAAAAATGTACTTTTGTCCAGTTCAAACAAAATAACAAGTTGTTCCAGTTAAGAAAGTAATATTAAGAAGTACAGGGCAAGCAAGGAACAAAATAAAAGGAAAAGTTTTTCCTAAAATTGCATATTCAGTGGCTTAGTTTAAGTTCAGAGTCTCTCATGAGGAGTAAATATCAAAGACTTACTTCTGCCCTTAACTGCTGCTGTTCCATTGCAATGATGGAGGCCTGGGGACTTGTAGACATACTTTCTTCTGGCTCTTTAAAACCTGGGGCATTCCCCACATCTCCACTCACAAAGCTTACAACATTTTCAATCAAAGTGTGAACTCCCAAAGACTTGGTAAGATCAAAATCAGACTCAAAGGAGTAAGAGGAGTTGCACAACCAGTCTCTGCTATGTTTCAGGCGAGCCCAAGAGTCACTCAGGGATTCCAACTGACTGTGCATAGGACCTATACACAAACAGAACAAGCATGTATCAATGGCAATCAAGTAGAGCATACATTCTGAAACTAGATAAGGCTGAGTGCTGCTACCATACCAACTGGTGGAAAATGGATACTCATGTTTGACTACATGCATGCATTAAGTGAATCTGAGCAAAATGCTTTGGTAAAAAAAGAAAACAACAAACAAACAAAAACCAGAGCAATGTAAGGAAATAAAGGAAAAAGCCCTGTTTGATGTACCAGAGTCTCTGTAAGCGCTTTAGCAACACGCTGCCACATGAAAAAGAAAGGCAGAAGCTGTTCTCAAAATGCTTAGCTTAAAATGCTTTGCAGTATTAAACCAGATCACCATTTATGAACAAAAAGGAACTAGGCACTAAGGACACTGCTGATAAGACCTACTTGAAACAAAGATTTCATCTAATTTAACATTATCATCACAAAGGGTAAGTTAAGACTGCACAAAGTGTCTACATATCTGCAATGAAACATTACCAAAAAATGAATATAGAAGGGCAAGTAAACTTACACAAAAGGAAGACACAAACATCACCCTTTGGGTTTCATTAATATAAGGAACATTCTCACTGACTGTGTCAAGTGCATATTTACTGCAGATTGTGAAACTCCTATATAGAGGAAGCAAAGTTTCACAGACAAAAATATATGAGATTTACTGTAAAATGATACTTATATAAAATTATCAAGTGGCATCACAATAGTTGCTAAATATAATACCATTAGTTTTGCCAGTGGGTATTTTTTAAGTTAAAATTTTTATATCAGACAGCAAAATGTTAACATGTTGGAACACAAGAGCAACTGTCCAAGTCATATGCCAATATTAGCTTTAAATAAATATATACATCTCCAATTCTTGCACATTTTTGTCTTTAATTGATCTTGAGTACATGAATTTGATTAACTATGATTCTTGATATACTCTAATCATTGGTCCATGCATGGTCCACTTTCATATTCGTGTATTTATTTATAATAAATACCTGTGAACACAAGAACTAGAAAACTGACAGTAACTGGTATCTATCTGTTTGCTCCTCCTCCAACCCATCTCTTCCTGTCTCCTCCTACCTAAGGTTTTAGTATCCAGAAGCCTGGGTTTATTATTTCCTTGCTTTTACTGCTGTTAAATATTGTTTTTATGTATTCCTAAGATGAATAATTGTTAGTTTTAGTTGTTTTTGGTTGTTTAAAAAAGAATGTCTATGTATTTTATGTAATCTTTTTGAACATACTCTTTTCATTCAATATAATATTGCTAATATTCATCCACATTACTATATGCAGCCATGGTTCATTTGTTTGACTGCTGTATAATATCCTATCATGTGAATATACTCTTACTAGGAACACTTCTTAAGGTACCCAATTAAATATTCATGACAAAAATTGTATTTGTTACATAACTAGATGGAAAGTTTGGGACAATAACTACTTAAACAC
>NW_012147634.1:4302317-4326039 GCF_000956105.1 Propithecus coquereli | reverse complement strand
TAATAAAAATATTTACTTTGACATCAAAAATACTTTGAAACACAAAAACTTAACAGTATGGAAATGGGAGATGAAAGAACTTTAAAAAAATTACAATAATCTCAGTTACTTTGGGTCATTCTGTATTGTTTTATCTGAATACAGGAAATATTGTATCTGAAAAGCGTATCAAAAGTTTCTACATAGCAATTGAAACTAAGCCCAATTCTTACTTAATATTAATTCAGAGTCAGCCGACTATATAAAGAAAATACAAAGTCCAACAAAAAATATTTGAGATTGTTTACTTGTCCTTACAACTTTGGCTCTTAAATGGAATTTTCAAAATGAACATGGCAGAGCTGCAATACATACTTTATAAACCATAAAATATGTAGGCAAGCTAAAAGGGGAAAAAAATTAAACATGCCATCATGTACTTGCTTGAAGCTCTTCTTTTTTCTGGGGCTCAACTGGCCAAAAAGGAGTAAATACACTACCACACAAGAATCAGAAGACAAAAGGAGAAATTTGATACAAGAGAGAGACAACATTTACATTTGCTCTTCTTTATATACTCTAGTTTGAAATGCATAGACAAAATAGCATTTCACCCATACATATTATACCACGAAAACACACGTTGATAAATGTTTCCAGTATTATTTTAGCAATAAAACCCTAACACTGTATTTAAAGACCTAGGGGGGAAAAAATCAAACCATACAGTATTTTTAACTAATAAGATTCCTGATGTTGCTTCTTAAATTACTGCTTTTATATTCTACAATGTTTCACTGTATCAGCTTCCACGTAATACAAAAACTAAAATCAAGGATCTACAAAAAGGTCTTTCTGTGAAGAACCAGCTCAATTCTGTACAACTATAATAAATCTTTAAGTATTTGTCAAAGTACAAAAATACCAACATATTTTTCAAGAATCTTGACAGGCTGTTATGAAAATTAAATGAGTTAATATTTGTGAAGTGCTTAGAACAATTCTTGGCATTATAGTAAACAGTTTTTAAGTACTTAATAAATGCAAATTTCATATTGCATCAGAGGTGATAATCATAAGAAATAGATTTCACCTGTCTCTTTCAAAAGTAATTTATAACATATTTTTGGTTTTAGAATTTAGCTTTGATGCCTCTGAAAAGCTAAGTAAGGTGGCTGAGCTAAACATATTTACTCACATTTCTCTGCCCCTTCCTACCGTATTTGTTTTCTTGGACCAAGGGCTTAAAGCAATTGTGAAACATTAACAGGAGGGGAGAAAAAGGAGCAATCATGGTTTAACAACATGAATCTTAGTATCCCCAATGCTAAATACTGACGTTATAGACAATAAGCCCTCCCAAGAAGGGGTCTTTGGAGGCACGATAAGAGCAGCTGAAAATGTGTATACAACCATTAATTGTCATTTACATACCCTTTAATTTCAATAAATAGGATATAATTAAACATTGTTATCTCTCTCCTATTCCTCTTATCGGGCGTTTAGTAACTCAAGACCACTTACACTAATAAATGCAAATGCTTTGTGAGGGAAAAAATTTTACATTTCCTCCTCAAAATACTGGAAGAGGGTAAACAGCACACAGAAGAATTCTCAGTTGCCTGGACATTTACTTGTCCTTCATGGCTCAAGTCAAACCAGAACACCTGACAGTTTGCACGGTCCCGAACAGTTCTCAGACTTGGCAGGTTCATCTGCCCAACTGAAGATAGGCATATTTTGGCTTAAGGCATCTGGCCCATATTGACAATAAATAAGGGAAAAAATAGGATGGTTTATTTTACTATCATTTAAAAGCAAAAACAAACAAAAAACCCACATTGGTCAAAGGGTAGTCATTAAATACACAAGATTTTTTTAAAATTTCTTTCGAAATATAATCAAAATATATTGAAAATATGTATTTTATATTGAAATATATTTTCAATGTTAATTTCTTCCGAAGGAAATCCATTAAAATAAGAAAAATAAAATTACTAAATGCACATTTTCATTCTTTAATCTACAAACTCTAAGATTCTTGAGATTAAAAAGTATTTATTGTTGCTGTCCTTCCTAAAATAATAACTCTTCTATTTTCTAGTCACCTGTCCCTAGGAACAAAACCATCAGCAAAATTTTACCCTGAGAACATTAAAATGAACGATTGAGTGATATGAAGAATATTTATATAACTAGTTTGCCTACCTACTTGCCTATTGTTAACTTCCTAAATGGGTAGTTAAAAAAAAAGAAAAGAAGAAAACTTTTCCCTTGAGTTTCTATATTTGCTTTTCTGTTTTCAACAAAATAAAGTTAAATTCCAACAAGTTAATAGGTATTGGTACTACCTTGAGCTTTTTGGAGATGGTTTATCCATAAACAAAATTTGAATTAATGGTTTAATTCATTTATATTTATTTAGATCTAAAATTTATATCTAGTTATAGGATAATTGTTTAAAATATAAACAGGTAGCTTACTCTAAGACAATAATTTTAATGTTATATTTATTCCTCCTACGTAATTCACATTCAAATTATAGGTCAGTCTTAACTCAAAGATAAAGATTCTACTTTGTTTATTCCAAAGATATTACTTTGCCACATGCTGGCTTGGTTAACATAGATTGAATATCAAATCGTATCTCTATAAGCATAATAAAAATTTGAGAGAAAAGAATAATTTTAGCCAATGGACTATCACTTACAAGTATAAATATAATTAGTATAGCAGGAAGCTCTTAAACTATAGGTTGGATCCCTTATGCTATTCTGTAAGTCTGGAATCATTTTCTCTCTTAGCATCAAATGATATGTATTTATTAATATAACATGGAATTTTTAGCAACAATATTCATCTGAATAAACAAAATTAGGAAAGTATATCTGTTCCAAAAATTTAATTTAATTCCTAAGTCAAAGTCAACTACCAATTTTCAAAAAACTATAGAATGCACATTATACATTATATAAACATCATTTAATTTCTTCTATATGACAAATATCTTGTAAATTTTTTTTTTTTAAAAACTCAGCAGCTTTTATATGTTACAGTCTCAAAGGACTTTTCAATAAATAAAGCATCATCTCTGCTCCTTGTTATTCCTATTTCAGACAAATCATTCTCTGTATTCTAATTGTAATCATATTATGAAATTGATAAATTTTAAGTAACAACATTTCTTCTTTTGAGTTACATACAGGAAAATGAAAAAATGTGTGCATTTCTCTCCCTCATTTCTCAGATCTTTTCCTATGGAGGAGAAACCTAACACTCTGCCAAGGAAGCTATCAAGAGAAAGTTTTCACTTTGAAATACAGAAGATTTAATATCATGGAAAAAAATTTTTTTCACAAGCTTTTAGAAAACTACCACTTTTCTACACTTTTTAACACTGAATTTTCCAACCACATCATAAATGGTTTTAAATAAAAGTACCAGTTAATAGAGAATAACACCTTCGAAAGTTTTTAGTTAACTTTGGATTTATATTATTATATCTAAAACTGCTGGGTTTTTCCTCTATTTGTACATATAACCATGAGTTAACTATATTATTCACTAAGATTGAGCTTCTAATAAAAGACCTTAACTCTTGATGACCCTCTAAAATTGCTCCTCATGGAAAACTTTTTTTAAGAAAAATCAGTTCATCTCTGAACATGATTTTTCTTAAGAGAACAAGAGGGGAAAAAACTAGAACTTTCCTTTGGAAAATGTGTGTACGTGTATATGGGGTAAAGAGAAGTTCTCCCTGTAATGCCATTTAAACTCTAGCAACTCTATTAGTAAGCTAAAACATGAAAAATTATGTACATCTTCCCCTACTCCCCACAATAATGAAATGTACCATTTCTGGAATTCTGTAGGACTTTTAAAAAGTCAAAACACATGACAAATGAGAAACACAACTAATTGTTAACTCCTAAACATTCCCAGATTTTAAAAGGGTGTATATTTTTTAAAAAGTAATCTTCTTTTTAACTTCCAATAAAATGATTCTGAACTATTTTTTTTGTAATTACATTTCAAAGACAATCAGATCTAAATACACCAGATATAAAAACAGCTACTTAATTTAACCAGTTCTTAATACTTACCTCTCTTTCTATGAGATGATGCCAGATCCAAATCAGCATTTCGTCTGCCACTCTATTAAAAGTAAATAAATTTAAAAAAATTAGTTGTGAAAAGTATTTTGAGATTTAATAGAGTATCAGAATAAAAAATAATCTGTATAATTAACAGCAATGCATTGCCCTACTTATTCACCAATCAAATCAGACTAATACAGAAGTCCCTAAAAACACACTGAAAACAGCTAAAAGAAAGCTCACACACATAACTCTCAGATACTAATTCGAAAAAGTCAAGGTACACGTTAATTAACATTATAAAGTAGCAGTAGTTTCTCTTTGTTGTTACCTTTTTTCTTTGGAATCTTTGTCTTTTATTTTCCAAACACAGTGTGATCTTATTAATACCCTCTAGATGCCTAAAGTCCTTGCAGCAGTGTACCATTTTCCAAAATTACTACTCCTTTCTATATCTTCACTCTCTTTTCAAAAGTCCCACTAGCCTTGGCTAGGCGTTCAGAGGAAGATATATTAACAGAAAAATAACATAGTATTTTTAAAAGATTTTTAAATGTTTTTTAAAACCTGTTAGAGAAATCTCAAATTGGTGAATCTGCAGATAGCTTAATAAAACAGCAAAGGCTTTCAGGAACAATGGAAGTACATTTTTCTGTGTGTCTGGTGGGGAGAGATGCAGACAACTTTCTACTCTGCCCATATGTACAGCATAATGACTTAAGTTTACACATAGTCTTCACATTAAGGTCTTATCAATTTCAACTATACTCTACCACACAATCAAAAAAGTTGATGTCAAAGAAGTAAGGCTGCAGAAGTGACAAAATAGATCCATTTGGGAAATATTGTAGAAAATCTTTACCTGATCACACATATAGACACATGTATCACATTGTAGACAGACACATTTTGTCTTGTAGCCACCAACTCACCCACATATACATCAACAGAAATAAGTACATTGTCAGGCCATGAGGTTCTGGATAAAACACTAAATGGTCATCACAATAGCTCCTGAAGCATCACTGTGTCATTCAATAAAACATTTTTTTCACATAGTACCTTTGCCATGAGGGCTCATGGAAGAATTAATCTCAGGCCTCAGAACGAGAAATATCTGTGTTTCTCTTGAATGACTAGATTTTTTTTTTATCATTTAGACACTGTGAATCATACAACGCATTATGCTTTCCCAGTCTGGTGGCCCACCTGTAGCAGAACACCACAGGATATGCACCGAGATAAGCAAATCTCACCCAGAACTTTATTTTCCTTTCTCAGATTTTTTCAGTCCTAATACATTTACCTAATTTATCCTTTTGTAAAGTATTTACTTTTGTATGCTAAATCAAATCCTTTAAGAAATGAGAGAGCTAGGAAACAGACTAGAAGGGTGTAGTAAGAAATGTTGATAAGAATGACAACTGTCAAGCAGTTAAACTTAGGTTTGGTATTCTGTTTATTAAAACAGAGAAGTACATGATACATCACATAATACACTTGATGAAAGGAGGTTAAAACAAGATTTGGCATTAAAGTGGTAACTTCAGTCATTTTAAAAGAGCATTTCACTCCCTAACAACTCAGAGTAAATGAAGTGTACTGGACATCAAAAATATAAATGGTAATCTTAAATAACCTCACAGTATAGAAAAGTAACATATTTCAGGTGGAAAAACCCAGATATATGAATTCAGTGGTTAGAAAGAAGTCAGAGCTAAAGAGAAAAATCATTAACATATATGTGGTAAATATCTATTCAACATAGTTATCTCATTTCTCCTAAAGTTATTTTTTAAAAAGTTATTATATGTCTAAAACAAACATATTACTTACTCTAACCAAAGCCTTGTATATCTATACATTGAAAACAAAAATCCTTCTTTATTGACTCTAGGTATACCTACCAGTGCATAGCCTTCTTCGTCTGATTCAGGCTGAGACAAATCAGATTCACTCCTCGATTTGATCAATCTATAATTTGGACTTGCGTGGACTAGCCGGCTCTCTGCAGTAAGACTTTCACTCCTGTCTCGCATACACAAAAAAAAGTTTTTTGATTTGGGACTGTCAGTGAACATAAAATTGAACGGAACTAGTAGCACAGAGATAACACACACACACACAGTGAGGAGTAATTATATCTGTTGATGGGAAATCCTAACACCTGTCTAAGCAGAAAGCTCTTCGCAATTACATCAAAATAATTTGTGTGCCACTAAATTCACAGAGATGCAAGTAACTTCATATGTTTCTCAATTGCTGTTGTTTATATGTATGAAAAATTGTGCCTCCTCATTTAATCAGAAATTTATATTCCATGCTGAATCAGTATCACTGTTTACATTACTTTAAATTCATCCTAGTCAATTTGCATTTCTTCCTTCATGTCTGTGTTAATATCAGAAGAACCCTGTAACTTTGAGAATAACCCATTTCAATGCATAAAGTAACAAAGAGAGAAGGGTAATGTTTTAACTTTCTAGTCAGTCCCACCTGGTCATAAGTCCACCCCCTTCAGAGGCACTTGTTGAAGGTTGCTGCAATTGTCCTTCTTCCCTTCTCTTCTGAAGCTCATCGATCACAGGACTTACTCCTAATATTAACAGGGCACAGCGATGGATCACAGAGTTGCAGGCAGCAGTGTACACATCCTGACCCTCAGGAAGGTCTGTGCTGACCCTTCGCTCTTGCTGGGACTGAGGAGGTGGATCATCAGCTCGAGTCCCAGACCCTGCCCCACTGTTCATTCTATCTCGGTCTCGGCTACGAGCTACTTCACGGGCTGAGAGGAAACACTGAAAGATTTCTGTAACATGCAACACAAAAACAAGGTCTTAACACATGGGGAGAGAAGAGCAAAGAAAATAACAATAAAAATAGTCAAAAAGTTTGGACCAAAAACTTACTGGAGGGAAAAATTATTTTTTAGACATTAAATACAGCATAGTTAACTTAGTTAAAATTGTATCAAAATGTACTAAAACATTGCACCTTTCATAAAAATTACAACAGGAAATACTCATATGCCTTCACAGAATTTAGATTTGGCTGATTCTATTTCAAATTTTATTAATGAATTAGATCAGGGGTTTTCAAAATGTGGTCCCAGACCAGCAGCATCCACATCATCTGGGCACTTGTTTAAAATGCAAATTATTGGGCCCAACCCAGACTTTCTGAAACGGAATCGCTAGGAGTGGGGCCCAGCAGTTTGTGTTTTAACAAGCCCTCTAGTTGATTCTGAAACTCACACAAGTCTGTGAAGCACTAGGTTGCATAAAAATAACTGCTTATTTCTGAAAAATTCTGACTTTGGTATGAAAAACATCAGGTTACAAAGGAAATCCACAAAATATAAGTTACTTGAGTTATAGCAAAAAGGCCCCTTTCCCCTTCCAAACTCTATATAATTCCTAACACCTACACTTTCCTGTATCTTAAACAAATTAAATAAGTGCCACCATTAAAGGTGTTTGCTGAAACAGAATCTGGTTACAATACATGGGCAAGATTGCCTCCAGGGTCAGAGAGCATCACCAGGAATGTCCATCTGAAGTCAGCCTCTCCCCAATTATAAGTGTAAAAAGTCAGAGGAGTTAATAAGGTTCTGATGCAATGGTAGATGTTTTACAAGAGGAAAGGAATTTTTTGCTCAAATTTGGAGTAAGGATGGTATTCTTAATGGGAAACTAAGGCAGAAAAGTTGGTAAAATACTAGATTCATCTGTTAATACAGAAGTACAAACTTTAAAAATGGATGTGTATTTTACAGAATTATGACAATATTTTCATTATGCTATTAAAAGTCCCTTGTTTCTACAAAAATCAAAGCAACAGACCTTCTTGGAGTCCAGAATTAGAAATCAGTTAAACTGGTTAAAAGAATAGTCACTAGAGTTTTGGGAAGACCTGGTTCTAATTCCAGCTGCCACTAACTGTGGCCCTAGGCCCTCCTTCAACCTCAGTTCGCCCGTCTTTAGAATGATGTAGTACTAGAACTTGTAAACTGTTGTGAGAATGAGTTAATCTATGTGACGCACTTGACCCAGTGCCCAGCACATAATAAGTGCTGAAAAATCATAGCTAGTGTAAAAATCATTACTCCCCAGATGACTCTTATGGTTTCTTTTATTGTAATTGAGGGTTATGCTTTGTTATCATGTTTTTGCCCATTAGTCTTTGCTTCCGGGAACCTCCAAATTAAGTTTTAAATTCACTTGCAAAATTTCCTCAGCCTATTTTTAAAATACGATCATTCTCCCTCCCCATCTCCAACCCCCTTTTCTCCATTTGGACCTTCCTTATCTTTTTCCTCTTGTTTAAATGGTTTTCGGTCCTGTTTTGGGCCACCTCAAAATCATTTTTAGAAGTATGCAGAACACAAATAAATTGATAATAAAGTAAATGCCAAGTTCATTGATTAATACAATCTCAACACCAAATGCATAGCTGGCCATAATGTTTTAGGCTATAAATTAAATATACACTTTAAATTGAAATAGCCAAATCACTCGAAAGATACTAAAAAATATTTTGAAAGCTTTGATACTTCTCTTTAGATGTATACATAATTACCTTTAAAAATCATCTTGGAATATAAAAGTATGAAAAGCTTTATTCATCTAGCTGATAGTATTCTCATGTATACTCCTGATCCCAACTGAAACAACATGTAGTAAATGGGTGAAATTTATAATTTTAGAAGTTCTACACATGGAAAACAATATGGCTCTCCCAACAGACATAGAAAGGGGCTCTCTTCCTCATCACACAGAGGTCTGGACAACTTGGTCCCCTCTGAGGATATATTTTGAATGACCTTAGGCAATCACTCATGGGTGTCATTTTGTGCATGAGGCTCACTGGAGCAGGTACTGACATGCCTGCTTCCAGAGCTTTTCAGCCCTGAACATGCAATCCAAAAGCATCAGAATGGCACTAGCACAGTTGTAAGAGCCCCCTGAAATGTTAGCTAATGCAAATTCAAATCAACAGTGGAATGTCAGATTCTTTTAGAAAAACTAGAGAAACTTTGCCTTTCTCTTTCAAGCCATTTCCCCTACCAAAAAGAATGCCACAGTGTGTATCTGCAAGTAAGAAGGGAATACTCACTGCCAGCTGTCATCACTTCATGTTCCCGTTCCTCCTCTTCATCCTCCGGCTCTGGATGCCCCTCTTCCCGGTCTCTCTCAGCCTGTTCTTCCATTTCAGCTTCTTCATCAATGGTCCGGGTAAATGAATGCTCCTGAGGATCAACATCTGCAGAGTCTTGGTTTTCTGAGATCTTAAAAGAAATTATCAGAAACCAAACTAAATATATTTTTCAAATACTTTTTAAAACTTCATAAAATAATTACCTTTTTTCCATGGGAAATACTGCTGATATTAACACATGGATTTTACCACAAAAACACAAAAGATACACTGAATAAATCTTAAAGATTAGAAAGTATATACACTATATATATATATACACACACACACACACATACACAGACACACATAGGCTCTCTCTTCCTCAGTATTTTGTTAAACTGACAATGCTACAAATTGAGTCGTATTTATATTTCTATTCAGCTGTAAATTCCTACAGAGTTACAACTTAAAATAAGTTATGTTAGCATGATTCCAAGCATAAAAGGTAATTAAAGTACATGATTTTGATTTTATTCCACTTTCTTTGAGTAGTATATGTTACTATTACTCTGTATAAATAATGCTTAATAATTCTAAATTTAAAACAGCATGTTTTTAATTTTTTTTCTTTAACTTTGCCCCTGAACAAACCGAAAATTAGAAATCTGGTAAGGATAATTTAACTTTATTTCCTGCACTGGTTATGCTAATTAGCAGCCATCTAGACAGAGGAAAGAGTCCTTATAATAGGTACTCAGACAGTCCTAAACACCGTAACAGTATATAGTTTCTCCCACAAATTTCAGTACAAAGCACAAATGAAAAATTTTAATTATATCCTCAGATCCGTAATAAAAGTTATCTTGTGATTCATTACCAGTAAATAACTTAGGAATTTCATAGAGATGGAGATACTGAGCAGTCAGACTCATACAGGTCCATATGTCAGTTTCAAATCTGAGCTTCAACAAAATGGCAAATTATTACATTTCATGAATTTTCAAGGTCACCTACAGATCCATAAATATTCAGTACATGCCAAAAGTCTACTATAACACAAATGTAAAGACAAAGTTTGGTTTTTTAAACCAAAGAACTAATTAATGAAGTGCAAAGCATCTAAAGAGTCAAGTTTCAAAGTAAGCACTTCTGAAGATGTATTATTATCCAGGCTTGTATTTATAACTACACTATCATGCTATCAGGATTACCAAGCACTTAACAAATCATCTCATTTTTGTTGCAAGAATTACTTCTGGACTGTCCTTCATAAATGGTTTCGATCTTCACTTCCGGTGGTGGACAACTCTAATCATTAAAAGGCCTGTTTTCCTTATGTTCAGCTAACAATCATTCCTCATTCAATTGTTACCCTTTGGTCCTAGCTGTGTCCTCTGAAACAAGGAACATATTTATTCCCTCTCTTACACAGAAGATCTTTTAAGTACTTTTAAGGCAGCTATCATGCGATATCCCCCCTCCTTGGCTTTTACTTCCCTAGGCTGAGCATTTTTGATACTTTCCAGTTCTTACATAAGATGATAGATGATTACTGGACCTTTTTATCAATCCATGGCATTTCTTAATGTTCCTCATAAATTATGGCACCCCAAATTAAACAGGATAATTCAAATGTAGTCTAGTCAGCATAAAAGAGAAGAAAAATATTTCCTATAATTTGAATGATTCAATTTATTATTAATATTTATGCAGCTTAAGACTAGATAATCTCTCTTAGCAATCATATCTCACTTGATAAATGTGAGGTTAAAGAAACCCTAAACCTCTTAATTCTTCCATTTTTTTAAATAAAAAAAGAATTACTCAATATTTATTGGACATCTGAAATAACCAAGGCACATTTTTTCTCACATAAACCAATATGGAGGCTATCTCTCACAGCTTGCAGAAAAACATAGAAATTAATTGATTTCCAACTTTACCCATCTGTCTCGTGATGATGACCTGGTTTGAATAAGTTCAAGGTTCTTGCAAGCAAGTAAACGACTCCGAACTTTGTATACACAACGGTACACTTCTGATAAGCTTTTACCAGGTTGATATCTAAATAAAGAACCAAAATAGAAAAGTTACCTAATTTCTAACATCATGAGAGCAAATATTTGTCTGAGGATAGTTTTAAGTTACTTGCCGGCTTTCTCCACATGCTTGACTAAGTAAATTTGTGTGTTTCAGAAGGGCTGCAAGAACAAATCTAGACACAGTGTCCAAGAGTGACTCATTACTTAAAGTTGCACTGTCCCAATCTGAAAATAAAAATGATGCATTGACATTTAAAAGGGCTCAGAAAACAGTTCAGAGGTAATTTTAATAGCTTTAGTCATCCAACACCTGAATTTTATCATCTTTCTTAACAGTTTCTTAACAAATGCACCTCATTAGATTGACTTACTATTCTAGGTGCTGGGGATATGGCAGTGAACAACAGTAAGTCCCTGACCTAACAGAGCTTATACTCTTATTAGGAAGAGGGGGACACAATTTTAAAAAACATTAATATGACAGGTACGTGCTACGGACAAAAACAAAGTAGGGTATGAAAAACAGGAAGTATTGTACTGTGGATTACTATTTTATATAAGGTGGTCTGGGAAAGTTTCTGATAAGGTTACATTTGAGCAGAGATCTAAATGAAGTAGAGGAAAAAGCCACATGGAAACAGTGTCCTCTCAGAAAAAGCTAGTGCAAAAGATCTGAGGTGCGTTCAAGGAAGCCAGTGTGGCTGAAGCAAAATGTGCAGGTACAAGAGTAGTAGAAGACATTAGAGAACTGACTAGGGACCAGATCAATGGAGTTATAGGCCAGTACAAGTTATCTAGATTTTACTCTGAAGAAAATGAGAAAGCAGCATTAAAAGGCTTTGAACAGAGATATCACATGATCTAATTTGTCTTTTTAAAAGCTCATTCTGACTGTTGAGTGGAGAACTGACCGTAAGGACAACAGCAGAAGTAATTATTGCAATAATTCAAGTGAGAAATAACAGTGGTTGAGAACACTAGAGTAGGAGCAGTGGTCAGGGCCATATGTATTTTGAAGGTAGAACTGACAGGATTTGTTGATGGATCAGATATGTGATATGAGAATAGGAGAAAAGTCAAAGTTGAATTTAAATGTACTTAAAATGTAGCTGACATTTACTAAGAAAGGAACACTACAAGGACAGTGGTCTGAGAATAGGGAGCTGGAATCAGGAGTCTGGTATTGAATACTGTATATTAGATATCCTTGTGTAAATAGGAAGTAAGCTAGTCAAATATTCTGGTATTCGAAGCCATGAAAGTATATACTGTTAATACAAATACATTTAAGTGGGTAAGAAATGAAACAATATTTGGACAGAAATGAAGACATACAATTGAAAATCCAAATCACAACATTACATGATGAGGACTAAATAAGTGCTTTTACTTCACATTCTTTAATTCCATGTTGGCACACCAGTATTGTACTTTAAAAATGCAGTATATTCAGTAGATTCCACATGGGGTGGGGAGGTTTATTATGTGCTCTGCCCCCAGAGTAACTGCTAGACTCTGTTCATTTCATAGACTTACTAAACGTCTGGACTACCTATAAACAAAACCAAATAAGCAAAAAACATGTTTGGAAATATTTAAGCTCCAAATTATTTTTGTTTGGGGTTTTTTTATATGTTTGTTTGTTTTTTCAGACAGTGCCTCACTCTGTTGCCCAGGCTAGAGTGCAATGACATCATCATAGCTCACTGCAACCTCGAACTCCTAGGCTCAAGCAATCCTCCTGCCTCAGTCTCCCAATTAGCTGGGATTATAGGTGTGCATTACCACTCCTGGCTAATTTTTTCTATTTTGTGTAGAGTCGGAGTCTCGCTATGTTGCTCAGACTGGTCTTGAACTCCTGGCCTCAAGCAATCCTCCCAAAGTGCTAGAATTACAGGTGTAGGCCACCGTGCTCAGCCTTTATTTATTCTTTTTTTTTTTGAAATTATCCTTTTTGTTTTATTTTTTCATTTCAGAATACTATGGAGGTACAAATGTTTTGGTTACATGAATTACTTTTGTATAGTTTGAGTCAAAGTTTTAAGTGTGTCCATCACCCAGATAGTGTGCATTGTACCCTATAGGTGTGAATTTCCCATTCCCCTCTCCCCTCTCCCACTTAGAACTGGAACCAGACAAGGTTGCCCACTGTCACCACTTCTGCTCAATATAGTGCTGGAAGTCCTAGCCAGAACAATCAGGCAAGAGAAGGAAATCAAGGGTATTTATTCTCAATCCCTTCTTAAAACTCCTATCTCAAGAGATAAAATGTTACATCTTGGTTTTCCATTTCATTTCTGTATGTCTAGGTCAAAAATTTAATTTCAGGCCAGTTTAATTTTAGGTGGCTCATGCCTGTAATCCTAGCACTCTGGGAGGCCAAGGAGGGACAACTGCTTGTGCTCAGGAGTTTGAGACCAGCCTGAGCAAGAGTGAGACCCCATCTCTACAAAAAATAGAAAAAATTAGCTGGGTGTGGTGGCTCGTGACTGTAGTCCTAGCCACTGGCAAAGCCAAGGTAGGAGGATAGCTTGAGCCCCCAAGTTTGAGGTTGCAGTGAGCTATAATGCACTCTACCCAGAGCAACAGAGCGAGACTCTGTCTCAAAAAAAAGAAAAAAATTAATCTCAGACTTACCTACTTTACAGGTGAAAAAATTGACAAGACAAAAATGACAGATTTTAAGAAAATCTTACAGCCTATAGGGAATCTTAGAAAGACAGCCTATATTACATATAAAATTTTTTCATATCAGGTTCTTGAGACTTTCACATCTGTTCCATGCGACTGCTTGCTATTCTGAGAACTGTTATGACTAAAAATGAAACAGGACTCCAAGGAGCATAAGGTTCAATTTTAAAAGCAAACTAAAATATTACTGTTTGCTGTGAACCAAATTTAGCAGGAATTATCCTCCTATGAAATTTTTAAAATAATGGGTTCCTTTAAAACACCTTCATTAAAGTTATGTTCATTTCACACCAAACACTACAGAATGTTTCCACTATTCAGGTATAAAGTCTATGCTACAGTGTACAAGCAATACAGCAAATGGAGTCATACAATGAGTTCTTACTCACCTTATATTTATATCTAGTTTTTAAAAGTTCTCATTGAAATATAACAAGAGGTAATGTGATATAATAGAAAACCTAACTGCACATTCCAAGCAAATGATACAAATATGAAATATCAGAAAATACATTTTTTAGTAAACTTCTTTCTTCCTCCACTACCTATTTCACCTCTGGTAGGAGTCACCACAATAGAACGAATGAATAAATAATTAAGAAACAAACAAAACGGATGAGATTAAACTTAAAAAGGTATCATTGCACCGGTGTTTGAAAGATCTGAATAAAATGTATCTCACTTCATTTTCTTTATAAAAAATAAAAGCCAATAAAAAGTGAAAATGTATTTACTTTTACCATTTTTATCAGAGAAGGAAGAAAAGATGAAAACCCAAAAAAAGGGGAGAAATAAGTAAACATGGGATAAGAGAGAATAACATGGAGAAAGACAACTAAAGATACGTGATTCTGAACAATTCTAGTCATTGCTAAAAGAACATGAGAGCTAAAAAGAAACTAAGTACATTCTTTGAAAATTTGTACATAAAATTAATTTTATTAATCATAATATTCAAAACTGAAATACCACCACAGACTTGTGTAGTACTTTACCACTGCACTTAACAGTATATCTTACCTCACATTGATATCTTCACCAGCATTCTGAAGTAAGCAAGTGTTTTGTTTTGTTTTTTTTTTTTGCTTTTGTTTTTGAGATAGGGTCTCCCTCTGTCACCCAGGCTGAAGTGCAGTGGCCTCAGCATAGCTCACTGCAACCTCAAACTCCTGGGCTAAAGCAGTCTTCCTGCCCCAGCCTCCTAAGTAGCTGAGACTATAGGCATATGCCATCATGCCCAGTTAATTTTTCTATTTTTTGTACAGATGGGGTCTAACCTCTTGTTCAGGTAGTCTCCAACTCCTGGTCTCAAGCAATCCTCCCACCTCAGCCTCCCTAAGCGTTAGGATTACAGGTGTGCCCCACTGGCAAGTGTTTTATAGATGAAGAAATGTTGACCACACATACAACTTAGACTCCTAAGTACATATCCTTTCAGTTATTAAACCAGAGCTTGCAAAGGGAAGACTCATTAAATACATTCTTATACTAGATCCATTTACATAGCATGGAATACAGTAGTCCTCCCTTATCTATGGTTTCACTTTCTACAATTTCAGTTACTTGTGGTCAACTGGGTCTGAAATATTAAATGGAAAATTCTGGAAATAAACAATTCATAACTTTTAAATTACATACCCTTATGAGTAGCATGATGAAATCTTGTGCTGTTTCACTCCATCCTGCCTGGGACATGCATCATCCCTTTGTCCAGCATATCTACACTGTGTACACTATCCACCAGTTAGTCACTTAGTAGCCTTCATGGTTATCAGATTGACTGTCACGATATCACAGTACTTGTGTTCAAGTAACCCTTATCTTATGGCCCCAAAGCACAAGAGTAATGATGCTGGCATATTATTACAATTGTTCTATTCAAAAGTATTAGTTTTTGTTGTTAATCTCTTACTGTGCCTAATTTATAAATTAAACTTTATCACAGGTGTGTGTGTGTATATATCTTTTCATATATATGTGTGTGTGTATGTATATATATCATAGGTGTATATGTGTGTGCGAATGTGTGTGTGCATGTGTGTGTATATATATATATATACGAAAAAGTATAGCAAATATAAGGTATTATAAGGTATGGTACTATCTACAGTTTCCAGCATCCACTGCGGATTTTGGAGCCTATCATCCATGGATACAGGGAGACTACTATACTTTAGTAAAATGACTACCTATGAATTTATTACATAAATCTCAATTTTCACACAGTGGGTTTGCTTTAATTAGATACATGTATATAAAAAAAACACCTAGGGTATCTTCCACAAAGGGAAAGTCAAATTGTTTAAAAATGTTATTTATAAAATACCTTTTCCAGTAAAAAAGTAATAGGGTAATCCCTGTGATTTTCTATTGACATATATTACATAGATATTAGTCAGCATTATGAGCTAACTACATCTTTACTCTCTTTACCTTACCTTTACTAACAGCATAATCCTGCATGCTGATCCAAAGGCTTCGAGCAGGCTCTTTAGAACAACCCAATGCCAAGTCTACAAAGACAGCAATTTCAGGTCGTAATTTGTAATCAAAAGGCTTCTGTTCTTCATTTCCTGAAAGAGCTACTTCTAATAGGCAACTCATACATTTATCTAAAAAAAAAAATACCCATGTTACCAATTTAAACATCATAAATTTTGGTGCTACAAATAAAATCTTACCGCATTTATTTAATGCACATGAAATGATACACTTCAAACCATTCTAAGTAGATGCTACTAAGGTTAGTGCTTTTCAGTTGGAGGTAGTATCCCCCCTCTTACTCGATCCAGAAGTATGTAACACGCCCCCAAATGTGCAACTCCAGAGAGGAGTTCTGGCACTTTGGCAGGTAGGGGCCAAGATACTAAATGTCCTGCATGTGTAGCACAGCCAGGTTAAAAAACTGTCTTGTTCAAAATGGAATGGTGTCCTCTTTGAGAAACAAAGAACCACTGAGAAAGAGAATAGATAGAATTTTTTTTTCTTTTTCCTAGACTTAAGTGAAAATAATCAGTTTAGACTCATCCAAGAAAGATCAAACTACCATGAACAATTTCTTAATTGATATTTATATTTGTACAGGTGGTTCCTAACTTTTCAATGGAACATTTGGCATTCAGAATTCACTTCACATTTAAAAAACAAATAAAACAAAACTCTAAATCAGCAGTCCCCAACCTTTTTGGCACTGGGGACCAGTTTCATGGAAGACAATTTTTCTATGGCCTAAGGGTGGAGGAGGGGGAGTAGGGGATGGTCTTGGGATGATTCAAGCACATTACATTTATTATGCAGTCGAACCTCTCTGCTAATGACAATCTGTATTTGCAGCCACTCCCCAGCACTAGCATCACCTCCTTAGCTCCAGGTCAGATCATCAGGCATTAGATTCTCATAAGGAGTACACAAGCTAGATCCTTCACATGTGCACTTTATGGTAGGGTTCGCGCTCCTATGAGAATCTAATGCCACTGCTGATCTGACAGCAGGCGAAGCTTATGTGGTGATGCGAGCAATGGGGAGTGGCTATAAAAACAGACGAAGCTTCGCTTGCTCACCCTCTGCTCACTCCCTGCTGCGGGGCCCAGTTCCTAATAGGCCACAGACCAGTACCAGTCTGCAGCCTAGGGGTTGGGGACAGCAGCTCTAAATGATGGTCAGGTTCTTGGGCTAATACCAAAAGTCAATTTAATCCATAATATAATTTAATTATTATATATCTATAATTTTA
Source organism: Propithecus coquereli (assembly GCF_000956105.1). Lineage (NCBI taxonomy): Eukaryota > Metazoa > Chordata > Mammalia > Primates > Indriidae > Propithecus > Propithecus coquereli. The sequence goes on along the minus strand of NW_012147634.1, from coordinate 4,308,358 downwards.
CAAAGGACAATACCTTTTTCCAATATGTGTGAGTAAATATAAAATGTGACATTTTAATAGCTTCATGATTTTATAATTTAAAATGTGAAAAATAACATTAAAACTGAAATTGATTTTATTCATATTAAAGGCCAATTAACTGAGTTAATATAACAGGAGTATGAGGAAGTAGAGATATAGATATTTTCATTCTCAGGAGGTAATTTAGGACTGTCATATGGTTAAACACTGATGGTATTGGAACTATCTTTATCATGTTAAATATCCTTTGAAAACCTATGATTTTACTTTCTTTGATACAAATATAAACACTAGTCTAGCATTCATCAGCTGTGGCCAAAACCACTTTCTGGTTCGTAAACAAAATGATGACTGTACACACCTATTTGGAAAATCTTCAACTGCTTCCCTCACTCCCACTCTCCAACTCTCCAACCCCCAGGCAGAATCTTTCTCATTTTGTCTTGGTTTGTTTTTTCTTTACCTTTCTTTCCTTTTATTATTTCTTTCCTTTCTTTCCCCTTCTTTTCCTTCCCTTATTTCCTCTCTCATCTCTCTTAGACTTTCCTTTATGGACACTCTCTGAATTTCTCTTATCAGAGAAATAATGAACTTTAGATCTAATAGGACCATATAGGCTATCTAATCCAACTCACTTCTGTAGACTCAAAATTAGAGGCCTATAGAGATTAAAGGACCAATCCTAGATAAAATAACCAGATCATCTGCTGCGGTACTAGATAGGTCCTCATGCTTAGTCTGGGAGCTAGCCTGCCAGCAAAGTATACAAATGGGAGATGAGCCAAGAGAGGGAAACCCCAAAGGCACTATAAATGGGGAGGAAAAAATAAAGAATTACATAAGGTAATATCAGCATGAAAGCAAAAGAGGTTGGAAGGAAAAGAGATTGCCACTCACATCTGAAGCGTGTTTGAAAACTCAGCACTGGTAAGTAACGGTTAAGTACTCTCACAGTGTTTTATATTCTATTAAGCAGTTTCATGAATTCCAAGCCTCAGAACGTAAGTAATCAAGCATTTCCCTCATTTTTATGAGTTAGATGACTTGCTCAAAAGAAGTGATAAATATGACAGAGTGGGATGAGACCTACATGGGATACTTCTTGCTATTACCATGCTGCAGGATTTAACCATTTTTCTTAGGGCTCCAAGTTATAGTCCCAGAACCCCTACACCTGTAGTCCCCAAACCCCAGGGCTGCAAACCAGCACGGGTCCGTGGCCTGTTAGGAACTGGGCCACACAGCAGGAGGTGAGCTAGCAAAGCTTCATCTGTTTTTACAGCCACTCCCCATCACTCACATCACCGTACAAGCTCCACCTCCTGTCAGATCAGTGATGAGCGCAAACCCTACTATAAACTGCACATATGAGGGATCTAGGTTGCTCACTCCTTATGAGAATCTAATGCCTGATGATCTGAGGTGGAGCTGAGGCGGTGATGCTAGCACTGGGGAAAGGCTGCAAATACAGATTATCATTAGCAGAGAGGTTTGACTGTACAATAAATGTAATTCACTTGAATCCTCCCAAAACCATCCTCCCACACCCGGCTCTGGTCCGTGGAAAAAATGTCTTCCATGAAACCAGTTCCTCGTGCCAAAAAGGTTGGCAACTGCTACTCTACACTGCTAATGTTGCAATTGTTTTCTGTCAGTTCTCTATTTAGCAAACTCAGAATAAGAGAAACCTCCAAGGGACGCACAAACAAGCATGTATTTTAAATGTTGCAGAGAAGCACATTACCTAACTGAGGGGTGTCCATTTCTACACCATCACTGAAAAGTGGTGTTTTCATCCAATATGCAGTATCCTGTTCCTCTGGAGACACAGGGGAACCCTGAAGCATGCCACCAAGACATCGTCCAATAAGGAGAGCAATTGTTCTTTCTAGATCCACCAGCCACACCCAGGACTGAGCTGGCTGAGGTAATGGCACACCAGCAGGATCGATTAGTTCTGGCCCTCCTGAAGACAAAATAATCAGTAATTATGTCTTTATCTGGGACTTTTAAGATTCAAAAGCTTTCTCATGGTCTCCTATTCTAATGTACTGCAATAAGATATTGAAGCAAAATAATTTTACAATGAAAACACAAATTATAATACTTCGTACACATGTGTGTGTGTGTATATATATATCTTTCTCTTTACACCAGGTTAATTTAAAATATATTGAGAGAAATTATGTCATCAAACAAAATTTTCCTTTGTAAAGTTAATTACTTTTAAGATAAACATTACAATAGTATATGACAACATCCCAATGAATTCTATTCCTACTTTTCATTATCCAGATCAAATTTCAACATCTTCAAGGAGTACTTTAAGCTCATTCCTCCCAAATCAACACAAGATTTAATCCACTAAAATGACACTTAGTATTGTTATAATGCTTTTAAGGTTTGTTTTTTTTTTTGAGACAGAGTCTTGCTCTGCTGCCCAGGCTAGAGTGCCATGGGGTCAGCATAGCTCACAGCAACCTCAAACTCCTGGGCTCAAGCAATCTTCCTGTTAAAGCTTGAATTGAGAATTATTTTAAACTAAGATCCAGACCCATGCTTTCTTTTTGCTCACGTTTTTAAAAGTTCTTCACTTAAAAAAAAAAAAAAAAGACACTTTGCCATAAAGAACAGATATCAATGAAATAAAGAAAAATAAAGATCAACAAATCCAAAAAGTAGCTATTTGAAAAGATAATAGATAAGTTTTTTTTTTTAATGGACAAACCTCTAGAAAATTAGTCACAAAAAAAAGATGGCATAAATTCAAAAAATAGGAATAAGAGGACATAACCACAGATATACAAGAGATTTTCAAAAAAATACAAACATATATTATAAATAATTTTATGCCAATAAATTTGAAAACCAACAAAATGACATTTTCTGAAAAAATATCAATTTCCAAAATGGATTTGAAAAGAAACATAAGCTAGAAAAGAACAGTAACGATTAAAGAAAAAGAATTAATTGCAATTGTCTATCTACCAAAACACCCACCAACGCCAAATAGTTTTATAAATTCTTCTAAAACTTCGGGAAGAGATAATCCCTATCTTTATACAAATTTATTTCAGAGAACAGACAAAAAGGGAAGATTCCAAATTCATGCCATGAGGTCAGTATAATTTTGGTAGTAAAAACTAGGCAAGGATAGCATGAAAAAGGAAAATTATAGAAAAACACCAGTTATGAACACAAATGCAGAAATCCAAAATAAAATGACACCTAACTTACCTGACACAAATAGACTGAATCTTAGAAAGTTCTGAGACATTTTAGAAAAGCAAGAATAAACCTGGAGCAGCTCCATATAAAGCCTAATCAACATCTTGATATGGTTGTAAACTTGGCACTTGGACTTCACCTAAATGTAGTGGTCACAGAACTGTACAATGTTAAAGAAAGACAGGCCCTCAAGGTCATCTTTGCTTTCTAAGAGAAGAAACCAAGACTCTAAGAAGTGGTAAGTGACTTTCCCAAGACCACATAGCAAGTTACTAGCAGAGCGAAGACTAAAATCTCGATCTCTTTATGCCTTAAGTCCAGATTCTTGTCAATAAAATATGAGATTTCACTTAAACTTGAAAGGTTTTTAAGATTTCAGTGATGAAGTTCCTTTGATAGCCTTAGGATAGATAGACTCCAATGGATAAAACACAGTGATGTATGCAAGAGGAACTTTTCTCAAAAGTGTTATTTTCCCTTTTATTATCTTTACTTACCATGAAGAGGCCACTGTAACTCTTGATCTTCTAAAAGATCTGCAGCTGGCAGAAGTCTATTAAGGCAATCAAGAGGTGGCAAAAGGTCGAGGAGGTAACTCAATAAAGGCCGGGCCACTGACACAGGGAGTAATAGTAGGGAGTTAACAATCTGGCAGAGCATACTGCCTGCAGCTGAGACGTATATCACATCTACAAAGAGCAAGAAATGCAACATGGATCAATAGTTTCAAATAAACTTAAAAACAAACAAAAAAAAATGTAAGAAATACTATTAATATTTTAGCTTGGAAATTGAGTAGACTAATTCAACAATTCTTTGTTGAACACCTGCCCGGTAGCTGGTGTGGCAGTGGTATTTATTCACTTTCAGAAACTACCACCAACAGACACTTTGGGGGAAAGCACCCTCCATTTATGGATGTACCCTCCATCCCAACAAATTCAAAGGATTATAACTGTTTTCCTTAAAATGCATAATGAATTTCTCATTCATTAATTCATCCTCATTTTTAAATTTACACAAGATATATTTATTGAGTACCTACAGCATACTATGCACAGTTCTAGATGAGAGGGATATAGCCATGAACAAAGCAGCCAAAAATTCCTGCCCTCTTGCTGCATACATTCTAGTGAGGAAAGCCTTTTAAAATTTTTAACAAAATTTACTTTTTTCAAATTAAGATTGCCTTAAATTATCTATCTTTTTATTATATGGATTAGTTTTATTAATAAATCAATTTTGTTTTACTATTTCATTATATTTGGGGGCAGAGAGGAACATTCAGAGATGAGTTCAGTTTGAACATATTATAGTTTAGTTGCTTATAGAATAGCCAAAGGGAGGTATCCAGTAAGCAATGATTTCAGTTTCTCTGCTTGTTTCTTTCTGTCTTTCTTTTTTCAATGGGAGAACTTCAAAGATGAGCTGGTTTTGGACAAAAACACTGAATTTTAGTTGCCTTTGGGACAACCAAGAAAAGACAGCCCAGTAGACAACTAGAGAAAGGCTCTAGGGCTCAGGAAATGAGTTCTCAGCTAGAGGGAGACATGGGGGTCATTAACATACACAAGGTGGTTAAAGACATTGTGGCTAGAAAAGACCATCCAGGGAGAAAAGAGAGTTGAAGGCAAAATTCAGAGGATCCTCAACATTAAAAGGCATGTCCAAAGAAGAGAGGCCTATAGGAACCCCACTGATAAAGAGTGATCAGGGAAAGATAAGGAAAAAGAGGACTGTGACTATACAGAAGACTTTCAGCATTTCAAGGAAGGAGGAACAATGGCAAATGCTGAAGAAAGATAAATAGCAGATAAAAATCTCACTTTATGCCATTTAAAATTAATCTTTTTGAGTTTGTATCATCCAGTGCCTTTAAATTAGGCATCTGTAATGCCCATTAGAATCTTTTAAGATCACTGCTACCACCATCCACAGACCAAGATTAAAGTGATCTTCAATAGAAAGGAGATTCAAGATCATTCCTATCCAACTCAGAGGCTTCAGGCCCTGTTAAGGCTTTGGAAAGCTAAGGATTCTTGCTTCTTAATGGCTGATTAAATTTGAAATCCAATACCAAACTCACCTCTTAATTTTTCTCCAACACTGCCATTCCAAGGACTTTCTTTGAGCAAATTTGCAGAACGTGAATAAATATCTGTGGCATGAGGCAACAAGAGCTGAAGATGTTTATGAAGCAATGCCACACTGCTTGAGTTCTGAGGAGAGAAAAGTTCCTAACTCACTATTTTAAAAGATTCAAGGTACAAAAATATCATGGCATACCCAGACATTTGAGTTTCAAGGACCCTGATAGATCACGCTAAAAAGCAAAGAATCACATACCTCACTAATGTTATTGATATGGCAAAAAGCCAGCAGCTGTTTCTGTAGTGAACATAGCAGTTCATGAAGATGAGCAGGCTGACTGTTCTCTGATGATGATGTTCCAAGTAGAAATTTATCACTGTTCTTTTCTAGCTCTCCAAATGCTTGATCCTAAATGACAAATAAGTGAAGATTGTATTTGAAGTGTTTGAAAATGAAAGTAATGTCCTACCATAAATGATTCTGATTTAGGAAGCATTGTTTCTTTTCTCCCATTACCAATTTTTAAATCTTTGCTATAATCCTTGTGATATTAGCTATTAAGTGGTAAAATTCATCAAGCAACTTCAATTTGTTTTTCCATTTAAAAAAAAAGCAAAACATGTTTCACTACAGAAACTTTGGAAATACAGAAAAAAAGAAAAAGGAAAACATATTTCAACATTCTGATGCTATTGCTTTCC
>NW_012147634.1:4280065-4301517 GCF_000956105.1 Propithecus coquereli | reverse complement strand
AGAGGGAGAGGGAGAGGGAGAGGGAGAGGGAGAGAAAGAGGCAGGCAGGCAGGCAGAGACTAAAGAGATATCACAACCAAATGCAATGTGTGATTCTGGACTAGATCCTGAACTAGGAGTGGGAGACGGGAGGAACTGCTATAAAGGACATTATTGGGACAACTGTAGATTTAAATATAGACTATATGTTAGATAATAGCTCTGTACCAATGTTAAATTCCCTGAATTCAATAATTGTTCTGTTGTTATGTAAGAAAATGTCCTTGTTCTTAAAAAATACATACTTAAAATATGCTTAAAGTACTTAGAGGTGGCCAGCATGATATCTGCAACTTACTCTCAAATGATTTAGAAAAGAAAGAAAGAGAGAGAGAGAACAAATTTGGTTGAAGAGTATAGGGGACTTCTTTAAATGATTCCTATAACTCCTCTATAAGTTTTAAATTATTTCAAGTTTAAAATATTTTTCAAAAAGAAATGCTCAGTATAAAAAATTTAGAGAATATCAAAACTGTATTTCAAAAAGTTAAAATCACCATTTAGCCAACCACTCAAAGAAAATGACTACAGTCATTTTTTTTTTTTGGTGTATTTCTTTCCTGATTTTTTTCCTTTTTTTCATATTTTTCATAATACTGTATTACATATTCTATTTTTAGTCTGCTCTTTTCCAACAGAATCATAAATATCTTCTACATTTTCACAAACCATGTATATATAAAATTCAAGTCATATAGTATTCCATTAAGTACATTTTCTTAACTATTCTATCTTTAGCTATTTCAGTTGTACTCAATTCTTACTTCCTATAAAGAATGATGTGATAAATATCTTTATGAAGAAAATTGGTATACGTTTACAATACACAAGAGTCTGGGAACATTTTAAGGTCCTTGCTATAAGCTGCCAAATAGCACAAGTATTTTTAAATCTTAGCACATGACAAATTTGGTTTAAACCACATCAGAAAGAAACAATAATTTATCATTTTAACCCAAAAGCAGTATTTTATTTCCATTTCCATGTAATATATACATCTGCCTCAGTCCTAATGACATAAGAAAACCACTGCTTTAATATAGCATAAATGTTCCTTACAGCTTTGGAAAAAATTTTCAGTCATTAACAAATTGATATACCATAACATTGTTCCCTTCCATCTGCAGCCAATACCTAACATCAGATTAAATTTACATTCTTAAACCTTAAAGAAAATAATTCTGTAGGAACAATCTTCACTCTGACTTAGTCAACTTCCTTTTAATGTGGACAGAACAGAGAGCACTAAGATTTGCAGGGAAGAAAAAGAGCATATAGACCAGGCCCTGGAGGCATAGGAGACAATATGAAATGATACACAAACAATTCAGAGTTAAGTTGCACAGTACAGTCTGATCCTAAAAAGGCTGAGAAGCACAGGGGTTTGCAGCTATAATCACATGGTTAGATGGGGTTATTTTGGCAAAGCTTCCTAGAATAGTCAAGACTTAAGACACAGATTGGTAGAGTAGAACAAACAAGAAATAGGTATGCCATGTACAATTTGGGGAAAGGATGAGCTCAGATAAAAATGGTGCATGAACTGATGATAATGGGTCTTAAGGGGTTTTAATTTAATACAAAGAGGTTATTTAACACAAGGTTATTCTAGCAGTAAGATGCTGAGAAGAGACCAGCAATAGTGACAACAGCTACAACATTGCTATTAGCATTAGATCATGATGGACTGGGTTAGAATAAAAGAAAAATGGAAAGAAAACAAGGGAGGAATTTAAGAAATACCCCAGAGTAAGAATTAATGACATCCTAATACAGAGAAAGCTGTAGGGTCCATTGTCTTCCCTTCTACTGACCAACCTATTCTTAGTCAATACCAACCATGCTATTTTATTATAAGACTATATCTGATAAGCTTAATTCCTTGCTTATATTCTTCTCTTTAAAAATGTTCTTAACTATTTTAATCTGTTTATTCTTCTACATTAACATCAGAAAAATTTGGTAAAATTCTGAAAAAAATCTCTTTGGAACTCTCAACTACATGTTATTTGGCCCTCGCAGTATTTCAGAAGACCTGAGTACGTTTTCCCCTTTGGGGAAAGGGGCCTAGAGTTTTATTCATGTCGTAAGTGCTTAAATGTCAAAATACATAACCTGAAGAGATCCCTACTCCTTATTCTTTTTTTATGACAAGGAAAAAGCAACTTACTGTATAAAATCCTAAATTTCTTAAGAGGGTCTTCATCAAAATTTCAGCCAGATGGGTGTCTGGATGGCAGCTCTGAGTGCCATAAGGTTGATCTGACAGGTTTCCATAGCCAGTACACACAGAAGAGAGGTCTGCAGCATCAGAGGGTGAACTATAGCCAAGTAGGGAGGCTACATGGGTATGATCTTGCAAACTTGTCAGAATGATATCCAGTTGCATTCTCTAAAAAACAATGAAATAGGAATAAGAAAATGTTTAGCTAAAAATGTATTAGAAAACAAAAAAAGATCCCAGAAAAAAAACTATAGTAATGATGCTAACTAATCCACTTAATAATGTGATAAACAATCTTTTGCAAGTGTATAATTATAAGAAAAGCAATTCCATTAATACTATTTAGGAAATGGAACTTACAGATTTTTATTTCACCCTTCATTGTAATACCTAAAACCTCAAACTAACATGGCATACTATACACAAAGATTTTAGTAATATATGTAGAGAGAAGTAGGAAATGCCAACAGATAAATTATATTTCACATTATTCTACAGAATTACCAAGGACAACCACTTATTCTAATGTTTAAAATAAATCACTTGAAGGCAGGGCACAATGGCTTATGCCTGTAATCCTGAGGTGGGAGGATCGCTTGAGGCCAGGATTTCAAGACCAGCCTGGGCAATGCATCAAGACCCTGTCTCTACAAAAAAATAAAGATATCAGCCAGCCATGGTGAGGTGCATGTATAGTCCCAGCTACTCGGGAGGCTCAGGAGGAGGATTGCTTGAGTCCAAGAGTTCAAGGCTGCAACCTCAACTTTGAGGTTGCAGTGAGCTATGATTGTGCCATTGCACTCCAGCCTAAGTGACAGACCAAGACCCTGTCTCATAAATAAATAATAGTATCTGTGAATATTATATTGCCAATAAGTACCACTTTTTTCCTCAAATCTGCATCTCTACAATTGATTTTTCTACTTGGTTAAGTAAAATATACTTATTTTAATATACATAAGATAATAAAAATGAAAAGAATAAGCATACTCATATCAAATACTTTTTCCTAACAGCCATCTTTTATTCTTTATATAAACAATTTCAAACAAAGTTCTGGGCATGGAACCAACAGTAGCACATGCCCTTGATTTCAACTCAGCACACTACAAATAAACCAAAGGGTCTCTGGTTTGACACCACAAGCAACACTGGAAAAATTACTCATTACTCTACTAATTAGCCCCAAATAACAATAAATTATCACTTGCTTCACTTGGAGTCATTAGACATCTGGGAATTCTTCCAGCACATAACATTAAATAACTGGGATTTACTAGACCCATCAAGTTAAGTACTATACTCCATGAACACATGGCAATTGAATAGCTTTATTGCTCTCTCAGTCCAGTTATGATACTACTGGTTTACTTATATACCATGCAAAAGCTTACCTGTCCTTTAGATAAGCTTTCCCATCTATCAGGTCCTTGGGGTAAAAGAGAATGAAGTAATTCCATCCGTTCTCGTAATGGAGGTAATAGCATGGTTGCTCCCACTGACAGAGTTTCAATTACCACCTAATATCAAAAAAGAAAAGTGGATTGATTGGCCCGGTTCTTATCTTTTTAGTAAAAACACATGAAAAGTGAATCCATCAACTATTAGGATCATGGAAGTCTAAAGAAGATGGAATGGCATGCAAGTCCTTCTTTAAATGTCTTCAAGAAGACTAAAAGACATATTTTGGATTTGCCACTAAAGAATTAATCATCAGCCAGCAAATATTTAGTGTTGTCTCTACAGTGTTGGGCCTGGTAAGAATCTGTACAAAGTGACGTGGATATAGAAATAAGCAAGACAGATAAAAGCTCTACTTTCAGAAGCATATAGTCTAATGGGAAAGAAAGACCCTGAGCAAGTAATTACAAATGTGAAAGGAGTTACACATGGAAAGTTAAAGTAAGTAAGAAGTTGAGTGACACAGACTCAAGGACAATTAGCATGGCCTATGGGCTCACGGAAGGGCTCCCTGAGGATTAGGCATTTAAAAATTACAAATTAGCAGGATTTAACAGACAAAGGTCCAGGTAGTAGGAACAGCATAAGGAATAGCTAGCTTCATTATCTTAGGCCTTATAACTTCTCTGGGTCATGACTTCTTTATTAGTAAAATCAGTGTTGGACTAGATAAACACCATAGTGCTTTTTAGTTCTAATACTCGATTTTTCTAGACATAGTCAATGTTTCTAATTCTTTAAATTACTATAATGTTTGAAAAATTCAACTGCACAAAAGGAATAACCTTCCATCAAAAAGCATGCATCCTCCAACACAATTAAGAACTGAAAGAACCTTTAATGACTTCCTCAGGTTACCATAATCAAACTAAATTTTAGCTGTAGAAATTCAACAAAGGTGACTAAGGATTAAAGACTGAATGCATGTACTCCCTTTCCAAAAGTCCATCTAAAAGGATGGGGGTGGGGGGACGACCAAAAAAAAAAAAAGAAGGGGTAAAGGAGAAAATATCATCAAAATTTTGGAAGCAGAAAGAAACAGATAAAGGGGAACCGACTTAAAAAAACCTGAAAGGACTGCATCCGAAATCAAAAGTGAGAAAAAACAAAAAGCACTACAAAATTCCTAAAGGCTCAGGTACATCTGCAACACGGGGCAAAAGGAGAAGCTCAAAACAGGAAGATTGGTTGAAAACTGGTTAATATAATAGGCACAGTTGAGGGTAGGAATACCAAACTGAAAATAATGGGATTTTAAGACAGTGTTCATTCTGAATGTTGAGACTCCAAGCCCTTTTTCAAACCCCACGAGAAGACTATCTAATCTACTGCCACAAGGTAGTAGATTAGAAGAGCCTTCCTTTGGGGAATCTCACTAGCCCAACAGAAAAGACCTTAAGGGGCAGACATCAAGAGTTTACAGCCCCCATCCCCACCCCAAACAGCCAAGCCACATCAATCTGCACTAAAGCTGATAAGCCTCAACCACATGCACAGGACTTTCATTCAGCCTTTTAGTGTCACACTCTTAACCACCATGGGGCAGCCAAAGCTCATCAGAAATTTGAGGAAACCTTTATTATGACAGAGACTAAAACTAGAAGACAATGAAGCAATGATTTCATAATTCTTATGGCAAAATGATTTCCAATTTAGAATTTTATGCCTAAACCATTCATGAAGATATTCAATTCTCAAACTCATTAAATGTGAGTGTACTCTCAAGGAATATATTTTCTACTGACCCTCAGAAGCTATTGATGGCAGTAGAAACCCAGCAGAAACCACCTTAGCCATGTAATCAAGATTAACATTGCCAGTAATAAGACATATCAACATTGTGAACCTTGTGTAATCATGAACCCAAAACACATCATTTCTGGGGTATTCTTGCCAAAAATACATAACTTCAATCCAATCATGAAAAAATAACAGAGAGATATTCAATAAAGTAACTGACCAGTACTCATGAAGTGCCAAGGTCATGAAATACAAGGAAAAACTGAGGAATTATTATAGGAGACAAAGGAGACTAAAGAGAAATAACATATGCAATATGGGATCCTAAATAGGATCCTGCAACAGAATAAGGACATTAGTGGAAAACCGATATGACTTCTAATAAGGGGTGTTTAGTTAATAGTATTAAACCAATATTAATTTCTTGGTTTTGATAATTATATCATGATTATGTAAGACAATAATATAAGGAGAAGCCAGGTGAGAGATATATGAAAACTCTATTACTTAGGCAACTTTTCCTTAAGCCCACAATTGGTTCAAAATAAAAAGTTAAAAAGAAAGAAATTCAGAGATAGTCCAAGGAAAATGGTGGGAAAGCACACAAGAAACAGCAAGAGTGATTGCTGCAAATAGATAAATTACTACAAGTTTCAGGGATAAGGAAAGAGGAACAGAAATAGCCCTATACACATCCAGGGAGAATCCATCTAAGTAATCTCCTAAGATGGAGTGGCTACCAAGGAGATCCAAGGAATAAATAGACAATTCTAATTTTTAAGTTTATTTTTCCTTATTTTATTTCAGTACTTTCAACTTTTCAAAAATCTTACACTACCCTATTTTCTGATAAATATTAAATCGTCACAGTTCCTACTCACCACCAGGTTAATATTCCTCCCACCCTCATCTCAGGGGATATGTCCCTCTACTTGAAAAGTCAATTTCTTTTTCTCTTTTTAAAAACAAGACATATAATCCACGTGCCATAAAATTCACCTTTTGAAAGTATAAAATTCAATGGTTTTTAGTAGATTCACAGAGTTGTGCAATAATCACCACTTTCTAATTTTAGAATATTTTCATTACCCCAAAAAGGAGACCTGTGCCCATTAGCAGTCATTTCCCCATTTCCCCCTCCCCCAAACTCCCAGCAACTGCTAATCTACTTTTTATCTCTATGTATTTGCCTACTGTGCACAATTCATGTACATGGAATTATACAATATGTAGCCTTTTGTGTCTGGCTTCTCAGTCATGTTGTAGTATATATCAGTACTTCATTCCCTTTCGTGGCTGAATTAACATTACATTGTATGGATATACCATATTTTGTTCATCCTTTCATCAGTTGACAGACATTTGTATTGTTTCCACTTTGGGGCTGTTATGAATAATGCTGCTATGAAGTTTTTGCATGGATATATGTTTTCAATTCTCTTGGGTACAGATCTAGTAGCAGAACTGCTGGGTCATATGGTAACTCTATGTTTAACTATTTAAGGAATTGCCTGTTTTTCAAAGCAGCTGCACCACTTTATATTTCCATCAGAGAAGCATGACGGTTCTAATTTCTCCACCTCCTCCAACACTTGCTGTTAATCAGTCCTTTTATTCTAGCCATTTAATGGGTATGCAGTAGCATGAATATCTCACTGTGATTTTGATTTGTACTTCTCTAATAACCAATGATGTTGAGCACTTTTCCATGTGCTTACTGGCTACTTGTGTATCTTCTCTAGAGACATGTCTGTCTACTCAGTTTCTTTGCTCATTTTTAAAATTGGAGTATTTGTTTTTTTTATTATTAATTTGTAAGGATTCTTTATATATTCTAGAAACTAGAACTTTATCAGATATATGATTTATAAATATTTCTCCCATTCTCTGAGCTGTCTTTTCATTTTTTTGATAGTGTCCTTTGAACCATGAATGTTTTTAATTTTGAGGAAATCCAATTTATTTTTTCTTTGGTCCTTGTGCTTTTAATGTCATATCTAAGAAACCATTGCCTAATCCAATTCAATCCATAAAGATTACATCTACATTTTCTTCTTTGAGTTTTTGATCCATTTTGAATTAATTTTTTGGATATAATGTGAGGTAAGGTTCCAACTTCATTCTTTTGCATGTGGGTGTATAGTTGTCCCAGCACCATTTGTTGAAAAGATTATTCTTTCTCCCATGAAACTGTTTTGACATTTATGTACAAAATCAATACACCACGGATGTATGAGTTTATTTCTGGACCCAAAATTCTATTCCATTGATCTATATGTCTATCCTTCTGCCAGTACTACCAATTTTAATAACTATAGCTACAAAGTAGTATGGTTTGAAATTGGAAAGTGTAAGTCTTCTAACTTTGTCCTTCTCTTTCAAGATTGTTTTGACTCTTCTGGGTCCTTTGAATTTCCCTATGAATTTTAAGATCAGCTTGTCAATTTCTGCCAAACAAAGGCAGCTGGAATTTTGACAGTGATTACACTGAATCTGTAAACCAATTTGGGAATATTGATATCTTAACAATATTAAGTCTTACAATTCATGAACATGGGATGTCTGTACATTTATTTAGGTCTTCTTTAATTTCTTTCAATGATGTTTTATAGTTTTCAGTGTAGAAGTCTTACACTTTTCCTTTTTTGACATATTTGTAAATAGGTAACTATAGCACAATGTAATGCAATGAGAACATATACATAAGAAATCTAATCTGGCGGCAGGGCAGGGAATAAAAAGTTTCTCAGAGATGGCATCTGACCTTTGTCTTAAAGGATGAGTTAACCAAAGTTGAACCAATTGAAGCTGTCCAATGTACAGCTGAATATATTGTATAGTTAAAATTTCAGGGAAAGATGTGGCTTGAGACACAGATTCATGAATCCTCTTACCTCTTGGATTTCATCTGGGACAGTTGAGTCCATCAGTCTGAAGAGCAAATTTCGAAGTGGACCTGCTTGCCTCCCAAGAATGCTGGTAGCTACCCCTCCCGCAAGCGCAAGAGCAAGGTGATTTGAAAGCAGCTTCAGGCACAGCTTGAGAAAATTGTGGTGTTCCCTGAAACCAAACAAACTGCTGTGAATTTTCAGAACATAAAAGTGCATGGGCTATTCAGTTTGGATAATATTTTTTTCTGTTTAAAAATTTATTAAGTCCTGACCAACAGTAATTTTTAAAACATGATTTGTGAAATTAGGCATAACTTTTTCCTAGAGGTTATCAATAAGTATCTAAATTTAGCTCTTTTGTAGATTATAAAGAAGTTACATAATTGAGGAATAAAGCAAAGAAAGAATAGTCAAAACTTAAAACACACACACACCCCCTATATATATATATATATATATATATATATATAAAACATACCTTGAGGAAGGGAAAGGGAGTGGGGGAATTTCACTGTTTATTTTATCACAGTATCTCTCAAGAAAAGAGCGCAGATGTGAGAAGGTACTCTCTTCAAGATCTACACAATAAGGTCGGTGCCAGGCAACAACTTGTCTAGAAGGACGCATAAGAAAATCATGAAACAAGCTTAAAATGAAATTTTCACACATGATCAAAAACAAAAATTAAAACATATGAAAGCTGAAAGATTTCAACAAGATACACAGAAGACATTCTTGATTATGAAAATGATAAAACCCTTCACTTTAGCAACTGAGGAAAACCAAGAATTTGCCTTCTTCAACAAGAAAACATACAACTACCTGTTTTGGAAGGTTTGGATATGCACTCACCTGAAGGTATAGGGCTGAGTCACATGATCTACTAAAGCTCTTTCTGGTTCTAAGAGTCTAGAAAATATATTTTTCATATTAAGAAAAATATCCTGACTCTCTAGAGTGATATACTAAAATCTATTAAAAGAAAAACCCCTGAAATCTCTTGTGACTATTTTGAAGTTCTTGAGACCCAACTATCTACATATAAAGTACAAAGTTGTAGATTTAATACTAAAAGCAAATTATTTACGTTCAACTTATTTATTTTTGGCTTTTGTTTTAAAGGGATAATTACCTATAAACATTTTTAATTGGTTAGAATATCATAATAAACCTCTTCTGAATCGAAAATCTAGATTTCAAATATAATACATTCTAAGTTGTAAAACAGCACATGTGTAACCACAAATATCTGAAACAACCCAAATGTTCCATAAAATTCAGTCTCCTAACATTGACTAAAAATTACCTACCTGATTAGCTAATCACATATGGTTATCACTTTAGGAAAAAGCTAAATTTTTATACAAAAAGTAATTTTTTTAATTTAAAAGTATGGCCACTGGGGCCAGGTGCAGTGGCTCATGCCTGTAATCCCAGCACTTTCGGAGGCTGAGGCCAAAGAATTGCTTGGGGTCAGGAGTTCAAGACTAGCCAGGGCAACATATCAAGACCCTGTCTCTACCAAAAATTAGAAAATATTTGCCAGGTGTGGTAATGCGCACCTGCAGTCCCAGCTCTTCAGGAGGCTGAGGCAGGAGGACTGCTTGAGCCCCGGAGTTCACGGTTGCAGTGAGCTATGATCACACCACTCACTGCACTCCAGCCTGGGTGACAGAGTAAGAGTTTGTCTCTTAAAAATAATAAAAGTATGGCCATTGTTTTTTTCAAAAAACCAACCAGATAAAGGGCACTGAGGTCAAACAATGTTAATCAATAAAGCCTCTTTCTGATTTTAATTATTTTAATTGAATTTCCTCTTGATATGCAGATATTTAATTTTTTAAAATCAGTATCTAGCGACAGAAAGAATTCAAAATGTTTAGAAGACACTTCAATTAAGAAAATGTCTTAAATATAAGGTATAACATCTTGTTTCTGAAATATAACCTCAACATTCAAATCAAAAGAAATCTGTCATTTCTATGATAGTAAAAAATCAATACCAGAAATGTTCAGAAAAGCATTTTATGAATAAAGCACAGTTATTTCTGTTTTTATTGGTGTTTCTGCTATTATTAAACGTAGGCACTCTTACCTGTCCCTAGGAAGAGCAGTCCATGCCAGACTATGTGATGTTCCAGCTGAAATCTGCTGAATAGCTATACCATCTAAGCCACTCACTTTCTTTGGTTTAGTAATAGGACCTGTGGAATTGCCTTGGCCACACTGCCCCATCGAATTATTGCCCCAGGCATAAACTTCATTATCTAAAAACAAAAATATAAAGTATAAAAGAAAAGCTGAATTTAAATGTAATATATTTACGGAAGTTAATATTACGTCTTTAAACACAAATTACTTTACCATGAGAAAGAGCCAAACAATGACTGTCTCCAATAGAAATATCAACTATTCTTGTGGCAGCCAGTTCTTCAATAAGCTTGGGTCTCAAAGCAGTAGCTTCTGAAGAACCACAACCTAGACAAGCTCCACAGCCCCAAGCATAGACCTGAAAAAACATAAATACACTACACATAATTTCCTGAGATAATTAGGTTGTTGACTTAACTTATTAGGTTGTTGAATAAATAAAATCTGTGAAACAAGAATGGGGCTTGAAAATAACTTTATGGTACCGAAATCATCATTTTGATCCATTTTAAAGACTGCCAAAGTGATTTATTGGGCTGTTTTTAAACCCTCATTGTATACGCAGATCAGCAGCTGAACTGAAAAGAAAAATAATTGGACACAGAAAAAATGGAAAGATCTGAGAGATTATGCTAAAATTATGAATTGGCTTGCATTCTGTTATATTTGCCCAATCTTAGCAGCTTTAGAAATACTGTCTTAAACTTTTCCTTTACATGTTTCTCACTCTTCAGATGAGATCAAGATTAGACCAAGGTGTGATCATATAAAATGGATTACATAAATCACAAAACTGATGTTCATGATTTACTTTTAAAAATACCTCACCTCACTGTAATAACAATTTTAATCACCTCACTTACAAAGAGGGCCACATGAAGCAGTAGTCTAGATCAGGAGTCCCCAACTTACGGCAAGTTGTATAATTATTTCTTATATATTACAATGTAATAATAATAAGGTGCACAATAAATATAATGCGCTTGAATCATCCCAAAACCATCCCCCCCCCACCCATCCACGGAAAAATTGTCTTCCATGAAAACAGTCCCTGGTGCCAAAAAGGTTGGGGACTGCTGGTCTAGATAGTTCCCCTTGAATATCTTCATTTTTGACTAATTAATACCGAAATAACCATTGACTGATTTAAGATGCTTGGGGAAAGGGTTAGATGAAGAAAACAGGAATACAAAAGGATGAATGACTACAATTTGGCAATCCAAAATCAACTTTATTTGGTTTAGTAATAGCGAACTGAATGATTAATAACAAAGGTAGCAACCAACAAATGTAATGATTAATAGCCTGAGTCAGATTTGTTAGGGCAAGTTTCTCAAAAAATAGTTAAATTATATGATTTCAGCTTTTCTGCTCATCTGCCTTGTGAATTAGTCCAAAAACATTTTTATACCACTGCCTAGCACATAACGGGTTCCTATATGTGAGAGAATAAGTGGTCAGCTCACTTTTTCACTGCTATCACTGATGGATACAAAAGAGCGAATATTATCAATCACCATACCTGGACCTTCCCTATCACCAACAAATGTAAGAGTCAAAATATGCATGTAAAAGTTCAAAAGCTTAGGCGGGAGGATCATTTGAGCTCAGGAGTTCGAGATCAGCCTGAGCAAGAGCAAGACCCCATCTCTACTAAAAAATAGAAAGAAATTAGCTGGACAACTAAAAATATATAGAAAAAAATTAGCTGGGCATGGTGGCACGTGCCTATAGTCCCAGCTACTCAGGAGGCTGAGGCAGGAGGATCGCTTGAGCCCAGGAGTTTGAGGTTGCTGTGAGCTAGGCTGATGCCACGGCACTCTAGCTCAGGCAGCCAGAGCGAGACTTTGTCTCGAAAAAAAAAAAAAAAAAAGTTCAAAAGCTTATAAAGGGATTACAAAATTCTAACTATCCTCAACTTGACTAACCCCATTTCTCAGAAATACCTAAGCCTCTCAGATTATTTTCCATATGAAAATATTCTCTTTTCCCTCTTTTTTGATAACTTTCTTGCCTTCTTAATTCATATCACTGGTTCCATCAAGATCTAGTTTTGATTTCCCCCACTATCCATGATTTTTAGTAAAAGGCTTAAGGAGTGCTAAGTGCTAAAATATTTTTAAAAAGCAGCTTAAATGCAAAGAACAAGGGGCTGAGGGAATGTTCACTTGGGTCACATGGGCTAGGTCAGAAAACCTGACTCTTTCTCTGATACTCTACTTCAAACAGGAAAATATTTCATTTCAGTATGTTGCCTAAAAATGTATTTCTTTTAATTTTAAAATTTAAATACAAGTATTACTTTTTAGTTACCTAGTCCTCTCAAATACTCTTAACTTGCTTATCCGCCTCCCTAGTCCTACCTGCCCTGTTGATGTCAAAGCAAGTGAAGACTGGCTCCCAGCACAAACTTTGCGAATGAACATTCCTTGTAAAGCTTCAATAACTTTCGGTTTATACACTCTGTTGGTATCACCATGGCCAAGTTTGCCTATAAAAACAAACACATTCAAGTTGAACAATTTACTTATTTTAAAGAACTATCCTTTTTGTAAGTAATAAAGTTGATAAACGGCTCTATTCTTTCCATCACTAACAAGACAGATATGGAAAACTCTAAGTGTTTGATAGCCGAGGATGTTAACAAATAAGCATTTTTGTTACAAGAAGGTTAACAACCATCAAACAATTAACATCACTTTACAAGTGACATGGAAAGTTATTTTTCTGTCTTTTTCCCCCTTTAATGACTATATTTCTAACTTCAAATTTGCTGACATAATATACAGGTCCTATAAAAGAATGTATATGCATATAATTTTTTAAAACTTTAAAAAAGATTCACTAGTTCACAAAATAGAAAAGTTAGCAAATCATTAAGAAGAAAAAGAAATGGCCAATAACATAAATCCGGGCTGCGTCGTGCGCGTGAGCCCCGTAGGGCCGGGGAGGCACCAGCCGCCGCGCGGGGAGGCCGAGGCCGCAGCTTGAGGGAGGCCCCGGCCCCTCTGCGCCTGTGTCTGGCAGAGCCGGTGCGAGACGAGACAATCCTTCCCCGTCGCCCGGATAATCAAGAGTTTTGGCCGGACCTTCGAGCACACACCGAGACAGTGAGGAGCCAGACGAAAAGCACAGACTATGGCGCTGAAATGGATTAATAAGGAACTTAGTGATTTGGCCCGTGACCCTCCAGCACAATGTTCTGCAGGTCCAGTTGGGGATGATATGTTTCATTGGCAAGCCACAATTATGGGATCTAATGACAGCCCATATCAAGGCGGTGTATTCTTTCTGACAATTCATTTTCCTACAGACTACCCCTTCAAACCACCTAAGGTTGCATTTACAACAAGAATTTATCATCCAAATATTAACAGTAATGGCAGCATTTGTCTCGATATTCTAAGATCACAGTGGTCTCCTGCTTTAACTATTTCTAAAGTTCTTTTATCCATTTGTTCACTGCTATGTGATCCAAACCCAGATGACTCCCTAGTGCCAGAGATTGCACGGATCTATAAAACAGACAGAGATAAGTACAACAGAATATCTCGGGAATGGACTCAGAAGTATGCCATGTGATGCTACCTTAAAGTCAGAATAACCTGCATTATAGCTGGAATAAACTTTAAATTACTGTTCCTTTTTTGATTTTCTTATCCGGCTGCTCCCCTATCAGACCTCACCTTTTTTAATTTTATTTTTTGTTTACCTCCCTCCATTCATTCACATGCTCATCTGAGAAGACTTAAGTTCTTCCAGCTTTGGACAATAACTGCTTTTAGAAACTGTAAAGTAGTTACAAGAGAACAGTTGCCCAAGACTCAGAATTTTTTAAAAAATGGAGCATGTGTATTATGTGGCCAATATCTTCACTCTACTTTGGTTATGAGACTAAAACCATTCCTCAGTGCTCTAACACGCTGAAGAAGCCTTCTGAGGGGAGGGATGGATGCTCAGTTGTCACACCCAAGGAAGCAGCATTATTCTAGCAGCATCCATTCTTGTTTAACCTTTCCACTGTTAGAGATTTGAGGTTACATGATATACTTTATGCTCATAACTGATGTGGCTGGAGAATTGGTATTGAATTTATAGCATCAGCAGAACAGAAAATATGATGTATTTTATGCATGTCAATAAAGGAATGACCTGTTCTTGTTCTACAGAGAAAAAAAATAAATAAATAAATAACATAAATCCAACCTCACTGGTAATCAAGAAAATACAAATTAAATGATACCATTTTCACTGTTGAAAGTATTTTTAAAATTATCTTAATTTTAATACCTAGTGTTGTTGAGGGACATGGGGAAGTAAACATTCACATTGCTGATAGAAGTGACTAATTAAAGTGAACAAAGATTTAGCCATTCATTGTATTGTTGTTACTACTGGAAAAAACAGAAACCATCTAGATATTCAACAATGAGAGACTGGTTTTATAAATTGTGCTACAGTCACATGAAAGAACACTATGAACCATTTAAAAGAATGATGTAGAGTCATGTTTGTTGACACAGAAAAAATACTCATAAAATACTGTTAGACTAAAACATATATACGTTAAAACAGATATAAGCATATATAAAACATATATGTAGGTCTACTTTGGTTTAAAAAGACATCTATGTAGAAATATTTGTAAATATTTGTATAAATGTATATTTATTTATAAATCTATTTACCAAAGTGTTAACAATGGTTAAAACGACATTTGTAAAAGTACAGTTAATTTTCATTTTACTTTCTACTCATCTGTATTTGAGTTTTTCTACATTAAACATGTATAACTGAAAAATAAATTTTAAGAAAACTCAAGAAAAAAGGCCAAAGCTATCCATAAATAATTTTTTACATACCATTGTCTCCTCCTCCAAAAGACCATACAGTTCTTCCATCCTTAGATAAAGCAATAGTATGTGAACTGCCACAAGAAACCTCTCCTACATTGCTAATGTCTTTTACTAATGTTGGAATGTTACGGCTATTACTGTCACCATGACCTTGGATAAAACACACACAACAACAAAGAAACAATGTTAATTGTTTTTCTCTAGGTCATTACTTCACAAGTAGAATAAATATTACAATTTTATAATAGAATTGAGGTATCTTTTAAGTGCAATTCAGTATGAAAAACAAAATCATTTCTAATGTCTTCTCAACCAATCTTCTAGGCTACTCCCAAACTGAGGCATCCAGTCACTTCAGTGAACCATTAGAACATTCTGTTCATGCTCCTCTCACAGCACTTACCTTATGTTGTGTTGTATCATGCTCATGTTGACTTGTTTTCACTACCCACTAGGTTATAAACTTCAAGATCATGATGGTATTATTCTTATACCAGAAACTCTACAGTGCCTGGTCATAATAGGCACTCAGTAAATATTTGCTAGATTTAATTACATCTTAAATATCAGCATCAAATCTAGATATTATCTGTATAAAATTATCTTCCTCTGAATTTAAAACTAGCAAAATAAGTGACAGTCTTTGACTTATTAAATCTACTCTCACTGCTTCTCAATAACTGTAACCATTTCTATTTTTATGTGAGAATAGCTTCAATTTTCAAAAAATCTTACCCAATCTTCCAAAGTCTCCTTCACCCCACGTATATAATTCACCATCTTCTGTGACAGCAGCACTATGTCTATATCCAGCTGACACACAAACAACTACCTGCATTGCACACAAGTGAATTTGATGAGCACATAGATGCTAAAACACATAGTCCGTATTTGATTCTAAACATAGACTTTGGAGATACTAATATTCACAACTCATCCAAGAACTGCCATGTATAGCTGTGGAGGCTGTGCTCAGGACAAGGATGCCTGGCTAAGAGGTCAAGTAAGTGCTAAAATACAGACTATTCTCTGCTTGCTAAACAAACCATCCAGAGAAGAGAACAACTCTTCTCAATTCACACAAAGGCCTTGTAAGGGCTGGTAGGGGGCCTGAATACATTAGTCTAATCACTTGCAAGAATACTATATCACCAATAAAGTCTACTCAAAAAGTTGAAGAGAGTTGAATACCCATGGAACATGGAACAATGACAATTTTTAAAGTATAAGGTTAACATAAAACCTCCAGTCCTGGCTGATCAAGAAAAACTCATTATTAATAATATAATAAGGATAACTCTCAAAAAGATATTGACTATTACCAGTACAGAAAGATCTAAGCAGTATATAAGCTTATGTTAATTAAACTTCTGACAGTACCTCTTTACCTACAAGTAGCTATACAACCGATGAGTAGAACCAGGGGTATATAGCAACGTAATTTGGGGATCACTCAAATCTTTTAACACTGATCCAAATCACTGGCTATTGAAAAAAATACATACAGAAAAGAATGACTGCACTAATAGCTCCATGTCTTTTTAATCTCCAAAAATTATAACTCATCTTAGGAAATTCAAATTTTAGATTCAATTAAAAATACTGAGCATTTAATACGTTCTAGATACTATGCTAAGAACTTCTGAAATTTTTATCTGTAAAGTATTAATTTAAAATTTTGTGACATTTTTCCTGCACAACGCTCATACGATATTGTTTTTAATTGGCAATGTTTCTATTACAAAAATAGAACATTGAATAGGCTATAAATAAAGAAATGGAATTAAGGAAGAAAGAAGGTGCTAGAAAGACCAGGAAAATACAATTTCAAATAGTATTTATCTGAAGTTCCTTAGCGTACCATGTGTAATATCTCATCGAGTATCCCTGATGTTTTCAAAGTGGAACGTTCCAAGACCCATTGCTCTAAGGTTGGTGTGTAAGTTAGAGTACTGCCAGATGTAATAGAGTAAAACTCCTTTGATAGCCATCCCTGCCAGACAACTTCCCATGAAGGAAAAAGTGTTCCACTTGTAATCCTGGCATAAAATTAAAATTTAGACTTTATAAAGTTTTTTTTTCCACAAAACATTCACAACCTTTATTATGGGTGACAGCTACGCTGCAACTTTGGGAATAAAAAGTAAAATTATAACATAGGTCCTAGGCCCTGGAGAAACCTGAAAAAAGAGATTGGGAAGGAGGGCACAAGGGTCTGCCCACCTCCCTGGAAAGGTGCAGAATAAGCCAGGCCTAATAACAGGGTCATGGGCGTCTAAAAGCTTAGGCCCTGGGCCTGTTGGCATAAGAAACATTGTGAACTTAAATACATACATAGAGAGAGACCTAGGCAATAGGTGAGGCTCTGCTCCCAAACCCCTGGGGATGATGACTAAGGCCTTATCTCCTCCTCAATCATACTGGAAGTAGAAGGTCACATCTTCAGAGTATTTTGGTTTTTCGTGTTTATGTACAAAAAATCCACAACCCAAAATAAAGTTATCTGTCTCTGAAACTATCTGTCTTGGTTTCTCCATCTGTCTGTGTGGACAAAGGGAATGGAATGGACATGAAGAGACAATGGATGTGGGGGAAGAAACAGAACCATGGGTTTGGGGATGCGAAGAGAGGACATCTGAGGGACAAGAGAAAGGCCCCTTCCCCAAAAGGCTCTAGACATAGTCAAGGAAGGCTAAGGCTTCAGCCCTTCTCTAATGCACATCCCATCCCATTTGCCTCCCACTGCCCAAGTTAACATACCTAAAGGAATATGCCACCATCTAAAGAACATATCAAAAAATAGACCCCAATGTCCTTTTAAAAAAAAAAAAAGGTTAAATATTAACCCTTTGGGTGTTGGCCTTGTCAGGCAGAGATAAAGCCAAAAGTAGGTGTCCATGAAGGTCTGTCTGGCCTTTGGTCAAAGCCCCCTGAGGGGAACAGTGAAGGTTCCATAATCCAAGGAACTCAGTCCAGGGAAATGATGCCTGACCAACAGCCAGTCAAAGAGGGACCAGTAGGCAGGGGTCTTCCATGCCCCCGCTTAAGACCTCCCACACTCCCCTGTCAGAGGCCATAATGCTGCTGACACAGCCAGGAGGGGATGCTGGAGTGGAGCTGCAGTGGGAGCTCTCCAACATGGGGACCAGTGGGCCTAGAAAGTAGAAGTGGCCAAGAACATCCTTGTTCATTTAGTGAGGTGATGACAGAGGGACCACAGTGCTGACTCCCAGTCTGAAGGAAAGAAAATAAATCTAAACCTTGAATGTCTATCCCCAGTGGGAAGGCAGGTGGGTACTCATGTAGTGGGAGACTAGACAAGAAACCACCACCCAGTGTGCCCATAGCAGGGCTCTGTAGCACTGAGGATGACTGGTGACCACACATCAGGACTCCTTTGCTTCCAGGTAGGGCAGGGATGGCCTCTGAGGTGACAGAACAGTGCTTCTTGGTCGGAGGCAGATTCTCCTCATCTAATGAGCTTTCTATTGTCGAGTCAATAACTTCAACCTCATTCTTATTCTCTGATGGATTTCCCTTTGGACAGGGCCATCCAGCGGGGGCAAACCTCAGATGCCTCCTTCTTGGGTTTCACTGGACACCAGGATTCATCTTCCATGAACTGGATCTCACCACAATCCAAACAGGAATTAAGAATCTCCATGAATAAACCATCAGTAAGAGATTCATAGGGAGCCTTCTTGTCACACACAGGACATGTCCACAATGGCTTCTTCTCATTCATCTGTAGATAAAAGGCAGCATGGAAGCTCTGCAGGTGGGCTCAGGTGAGGGCACGACAAAGGACAGTCAGGCACATCTTCTCTAGTAGGCACGTGAGTCACATCCAGAGACTTGTAGGAGCCACCTCACTATCAGGGTCAGCAGTCAATTTTTCCTTGATTGGTGCCCAGGAATAGTCTGGGTTTCAGATACCCTTTGCTCTGAGTTTTTGTAGAAGGGTCCCTGAAGTCAACTGCCTCACCAGGTACACAGACAAGGAGTAATTTCATCCAAACTCAGATGATCAATTGACCACGATGGTGTTGGGAACAGTGGCCAAAAGTCAAGCCAGGGGTGTGATGTTGATGGTTGGCTGGGCCTCTTGGGCTCAGACCCTTTCTTGGCAGCGGGTAGCAGGGTGGGGAAGGTAACCGGCAGGAGCCACAGTCTTCCACTGACCTTGACAAAGAGGTTGGGAGGGAAATAATCCTCTTGGGGGTAGCTGGTATCACAGAGACAAAACCTTAGCCGCACCTGTATGGTATAATTGCATTTGGCTCCTGGTAGAACTTCTCAATGAAAGAATCTGCTGCACTTGCTAGGGAGTGAGGGCAAAGGTAGAGTGCACTTCCTCAAACTGCTGGCTAGAAGTGAATGCAAGGGTGGTGACCCGATGAGTTCCTCGTAGACTTCATAGAAAGGCAATGGTTTCATGGTGACATCAAGGTGCACAGACCAGGGCAGAGGAAGGGTGCATGTCTACCTCACACTAAGGCCCAGCAGGGTGCCAGGGGCCAAAAGGGTCAGGGGAATGGGAGCTAGAGGACCAGGGGAGCCTACAGGAGAGATGCCAGAGGACATGGATACAAAGATTTTTATAAAAGAAAACTTTCATGGAAAGAATACAATCTTAAAATAGTGGAACTGGTATAATTGCATATAAGTTTAGGAAAATACCTTTATCTCTTTAAAGAAAGATCAAATAGAAATAAAAAGAGAAAACCTAGGTTCAGTTTCTAACAGTGCCAATTATTTGTGTGGAACCTTGGGCTCACAATGCTTCATCATTCAGGTCTCTGTTAAGATGCCACCTCTCCCAAGAGCATCCTCTGACCTCATTATTTAATATCACACCCTGCCCAATTTAATCTTCATTACATTACTCAATTTTTTCTTTACTACTATCTGAAATTATTTTATATGTTTGCTAACTTATTTATCTCTATCCCAAAGATTAAAGATTTAATAGAACAGAGACTTTGTCTGTCTTGTTCACTGCTATATGTCTAATGCCTAAAACACTGCCTGACACTTAGAAGGTGCTAAATAAATATTAGCTGAATGAATGATTCTCAGTTTCCTTATTTGTGAAATGAATAATAATTATTCTTATTCTCACAAGAATAATAATTATTCTTATAACAACATAATAATTAAAATTGAATAATGTATGTGAAAGTGTTCTATAAACTATAAAGCACACAAAAGAAAAAGCCAAAGGGCAGAAGGTGAGGGGCAACTTCAGAAAGAACACATCAAAATCTCAAAGATATCATCAATTATAACACCACTGCATCTAATTATTTTTAAATCCAAAAAGAAAGCACATACCTTTCCTTGTAGAGGCCCCTGAATAAGCTTGGGATATTTCTGTGTTGAACTATTTCCATGTCCCAGTTTCCCATAATCGCCGTCTCCCCAACTAAAGACTTCTCCTTCTGTTGTAAAAGCTAAAGTGTGACCATCAGATCCTTTAGATGATGAAACCTTTTTAATAGACCTGTGAGGCTCAAATGTCAACTTTTTCAAAGTGGACTGGTTATTGGAATCTCCAAGGCCCAGTCTCCCATAGCTGCCTTTACCGCAGGCTCTCACAGAACCATCCGTAGAAATGACAAAAGTGCAGTACTGTCCAGCTTCAATCTGTAAACAAAAACACAGAGTTCCAAATATAAAATGCTTCTGTGAGAATCAAAGTATAATATTTAAGGCTGGTATTATCAAAGAGGCTCAAAGGAAGTCTGTTAAAGCAGAATATGGCATGACTCTCCACAGAGATTAAGGAATAAACAGAAAATTAAGAGAACACTAACAGCCTTTTCATGCTGACTTCATCACTGAGCTCAAATTCATATATATCTTATCTTTTCAGATTATCTTCCAGGTTATGATTGAATGAAACAACAAAGTAAAATGTTTGCATCTCCTCTTATAAATGGGGGAAGGGCAAGAATAAAATTTCCCTACTACTTCCTTGGGGTCCACTATAGCAAGAACCATACAAAATATATCCTAAATCCACTTAAAATATACATTTTAATGAAAATAATAATAAAATAGAAAATTCTAGCTTGGCTATAAATGTAA
>NW_012147634.1:4272690-4279975 GCF_000956105.1 Propithecus coquereli | reverse complement strand
TCCAATTTTTATTTATTCTTATTTGCCATTTGTGTTGAATATAATGGTAAAGTCTATTGTCATTCATAATGCTTTCTAAAAATCCAGGTGTCAATTTAGTTTTTTGAATTGGAAATGCTGTGAGGGATATGGAGGACTAAAAATATATCTTTCTATTAAAATGAAAAAACTGATGCAGTATGGTATAGAAACAATATAGATAAAAAACAATGATCAAGAATTTTCACTCATTTTAAAAATATTCTTAACATCATTTAAAGCAAATAAGCATGAATATATACCCTATTGTCTACCAGTTTGTAAGGTATACAGAGAACTTACGGTCTGAGCATCAGAGAAACTAGGAGCCAGTTTGGGTTGCAATATTTTCTCCTGTGTGCCTTCTACCAGCTGATGGCTGCTGTTGCTACCCCAAACATAAACCTCACAGGTTTCCGAGACAATGGGAGCATCACCAGTCTGAATGCTATCTGGGCTAGCGCATGTTCTTGAATAATCAGAAGCCATTCTGCAAACCTATTAAAATTTTAAAATATACAGTAAGTTTTAGCCTAGACATTTTTCATAAATATATATATATATATTCTCTGAAAATTGTTGCCTTTCCTTCTTATACTCTCAACTGCTCAAATAACCTAAGGATACCACATCTAGTCTTAAACACAGGTAGACTATTTATTCATGCAGAATAAACCACTAAAATATACTAATAAAGATGGCAAAAATGGGAAGGGAAGACACAGAATCAAGCCTTTTCAAGTAAAAATTTTATTATCGCACACAACAGCATTATAGAAAAACAAAGCTTAAAAAAAAGCAGGAAAAAAAATCACCACTGACAATCTTATCACCCAAATACCATAAATGTTTTCTATTTTATATATGTCCTTCCAGAATTTTTCACATACATGTTCTTTAACACTTATTTTTTAGGACTTAAAGGATTTTTTTATTGACTTGTATGAACTCAATTCAATAAAGATATTAACTCTGGCTACAGCTATTGTCAATTTGTCTGCCTTTTAGTTTTTTTGCTAAATCAAGCAAAACAGTAAAAGAATCTTAAAAAGCCAGTAGGGCATTGTGGCTCACGCCTGTAATCC
The DNA here is from genome assembly GCF_000956105.1 of Propithecus coquereli. Taxonomy (NCBI): domain Eukaryota; kingdom Metazoa; phylum Chordata; class Mammalia; order Primates; family Indriidae; genus Propithecus; species Propithecus coquereli. Next base: position 4,278,872 of record NW_012147634.1, on the reverse strand, counting down.
TAGCACTTTGGGAGGTTAAGGCAGGAGGATCACTTGAGGCCAAGAGTTTGAGACCAGCCTTAGCAAGAGCGAGACCTCATCTCTACAAAAAAAAAGAAAATAGAAAAATTAGGTGGGCATAGTGGCATGCACCTGTAGTCCTGGCTACTCAGGAGGCTGAAGCAAGAGAATCACTTGAGCCCAGGAATTTGAGGTTGCAATGAGCTATGATGATGCCACTGCACTCTAGCTGGGGTGACAGAGTGAGACTCTGTCTCAAAAAGAAAAAAAAATCTTAAAAAGTCAACGTATTAGTTGCCAGCACATTAAATGGGAAGAGATAGAGTCATTTTAGTCAGATCTTTAAATAGTATCAAAAACAATAGAATAATATGTGTGTTAGACAAACATCTTCCAGTTAACATGAGGACAGTTATGAGGTTATACAAAATATGTATAAATGAAAGCTGCCAGTCCCTAATAAAAGATCTGAATTGTTTTTTTTAAGAGGTAGGGTCTTGTTATGTTGCACAGGCTGGACTTGAACTCCTGGGCTGAAGGGATCCTCCTTCCTCAGCCTCTTGAGTAGATCTGAAATTTTGTTGGAGACAAAACAAGGACAGTAGAGCCAAGAGGGTCAGAATTGTTCATCTAAAGGTCTAGTACTATAACATGGCTTATAAGAGAAATCATAGCTCTCCCCCACCCGCCTCCCCAAAAAAGGAGGAGGAAGAAAAAAAATCTCACAGGGCTTAGAAATGCTTTATAAAAAAACAAGACAAAACTGGGGGGTGGATAGGATTCTGTGAAGACAGGAAGATGATAGTAACAGTAGCAACATAATTTTCTAAATACTCCAAATCACTAGAAAGTAAAACTCCAAACCCATGCTTAACATTCATAACAAAACAGGTGACAAGGTAGCCTCCAAAATCCCAAAATATAAGTAGGTGGGGACAAACCACCACCAAACACAAAACCCACATGATCATGGCATCTGTGCAGGAGGAAGCAACGGAGTGTCTGACGGACCTCAGAACAGGAGAAACCCAAAACAGCCAATCAAGTACTCACTGGCAAGAACAATGGAGCCAATCTAAGAATAGCAGTTGCAACTGGGAAGGGTTTTGCTCTTTCTGATAGCAAGTAGGTTCAAGGAGTCCACGATGAGAGGTTCTAAAAAAGCTAGAGTAATCTAGCTCTTGCAAATGCGAACTCTTGAAATTGACCGGTCAGGGCTCCCTTCCAGGATAAAGCCCCCAGAGTGAGGAAAAACTACTGGGAGTGGAATTAAAACTAATAGGAAATGGACAACAGAGAGGAAAGATGGAGAATACCAAGATAAAAATTGGGAAAGGGAACAAGCTGGGAAACCACTGTATTTTTTTTTTAATATTACACAAAAAAACAAACACAGGGAGGAGTCTAAAAAGTTAGAAAAGCTATTTTAAATGCCACACCATTCTAAAAGTTCAGAAAAACTAATTTCACATAAAAATAAGCAACAGAAAAGTATTGAGGTCAAATCCTATATGAAGTTATCATAAAAAAGAAAGGGAAAATGAGAATAACATCCCTACAATAAAAGCATGCCAGAAGGAAATTGACCATATGACAGATCAAACTGTAATCTATTTCAAAACAAGCTAAAAGGAATTAAGAAAATTAAATAAGACATGAAAGAAAAACACAAATCTGAATTAGAAACCCTCAAAATGAGGTAACATAACTCAAGAAAGAATTAGAAATAAAAGAAAAAAATCATTTCTGAAATGAAGACTAAACTAGAAGAAATCCAAGAGTAAACAAATATTGTAGATAAAGCCCTAAGAGTAACAAAACATGAAAAGGAAGACATTTTTAGAAATAAAAAAGATAAAAAATACTCAAGAAAAAATGACAAACACTAAAGTTAGGCAGATCCAAAATACAGCTAATATAATAGAAGTTCCTAAAGAATAGGATCAAATGAAAGGAATAAAAATAATACCAGAAACTATAATTTAGGGACATTTTCCTGAATTCTCACATCTCTAAGAATATCAACCAAGGATGAATAATATCAAGGTGTATTATAGTAAAATTACTGATCTTTAAAGAAAAAAAATCCTTTGGGCTTCTTAGCAAAATAAGCATATGACTCATATAGGAAAGAAAATCAGGTTACCTTCAGACTTTGACAACAACGTTTAATGCCAGAAGAAAACGGAGTAACATATTTAAGACATACGAGAAAAGAAAATGTGAACCAAAGATCTTATAGTCTCAAAACTGACTTTCAACAATAACAAGCATGGCAAATAAAAAACTCAGAGAATCTTGTTTCAATGAAACTTTATTGAAAAATCTGCTAGAGAATGACTTTGAGATAATCAAAAAGAATAGTATGACGCTGACACAGAGACTAGTAGGTAGTGAACATTAAATATATAGTTACTTGTAGAACTAATACTAAATGAGGGTTAAAAGGCAGAGAGTATATAATGACTATATGCTTTTGTACATATAATACAATTATTTAGGGAGCATACACAAAAAAATTGTTTTCAGTAATCATACAGCAGCAGTATGTCTTGTTATTTTAAGACTGCTGTTTGTGTTTGTAACGTGATTAAAACAAATGAGTAATGATGGGGTATTCTAATACTATCATCCCTGTATCTCCTTCTGAATCAACAGTCTCAGCTTAGAAGAAAGAAGACACAACTGTAATACAGAAAAGGTTAAGTAAAAAATCTATAATTCTGAAGTTCAAAATATCAGTATGAATTCATGAGGTATTTAAGCTTTAAATACACACACACTTCCTAGCTCTGTCTACTATAAAAGCCTAGAAACAGATCATCTCAGTAGCAGTACGCATCTCTAGCATTTTGATTGCGGTTTTAAAATATCATTTCCCAACAAAAGAAATCAGGCCTTTTTTGGAGAAATAGCTAGCTGATTCCATATCTGGGGCAAGAAATGAACAAGATCAGCCAGGAACAATGTGATATATCAGATAGCAAGGAAGCTATCAAAGATTAGCAGGCTTAAGTCAAGAGAATTTAGGAACCACCCTGAAGACACTACAGCCAAAGATGAAACAATATGACCTTCACTACAGATAATAATTCAGTAGAAACTCAAAATAGGTTTAAATCTGTGGGCTCATAATGGTATTTCCTAAATGAAGTTAATTAGCCAAATTTTGAGGAAGATAGGGATATTAAAGTGAAAACTAGTAAATAAAAAGCAAGCGAGGAGAATACATCATTTATTCTGTCTTTCCTATATGAACTTTAGAAGAATAACCAGTCAATAAGGGAAGCATCTCTTCATAAAAACATTCCAACTAATAAATGAAAAAGAAATCGGAGAATATCACCATTTTGCAACCAACCACAAAAGAATTAATAGATCTAGTCATTAAGCATCACAAAGACAGACAACCAGATGGAAGAATACAACTCCATGTATATAGTCTTGACAAAGGACTCAAACCCGAGACTAATCAAGCCTCTGGATCCAGCTGCCAATTTACAGGAATTACAGAGGACAAAGAAACATATTGAACTGTACCTTGAATAATCAAACAGCAAAATCCAGACTGTGGGTAATTCTACAGCCTAAAAAGCCTAGGTTCCTAACAAATACATAGAAAGAAAAAAAAACAGAGGAGTAACCTATAGATAAAGAAATTTAAAAGATTTTACTTTTTTTTAATAGGCAAGACTGAACTACATAGTGTCTAAGGATGCACATCTGGATGACACACTAGAAAGAAATGCAAGGAAGTGATTACCCTAAAAGTCAGAGTAGTGGTTACTTTGGGGAGGCGAAAAGGGGTTTCAATCAGGACGTGAAAGAGTTTCTTTAGTAGCTGGCAAAATCCTATTTCTTTATCTGGATACAGATTAAAAGAATATTTATTTTATAATAATTTATTAAGCTATACATTTGTTTGTATGTCTTCCTGTATCTGTTTTACTTAATTTAAAATTTTTTTCAGTTAAAGTTACCAGCACATGATACAAAATTCAAAATGAATAAAAGGGCATATACATTGAAAAGTATTATCTCCAAGGCCCACCCCCCCCCCCCCGCCCAGCCCTGGACACCCCAGTACCACTCTCTAGAGACAACCACTGGTGCTACTTTCTTTTGTAGCCTTTCCAGAGATTGAATGGATTATTTTCAAAGGATAAATACATATCATAGCATTTTAAGACAAAGTCATTTTTAATACAAAGCCGGTGATTATTACATACCTCTTCAAAGAGACATAATGCTGCCTCATAGAGCGAGCACAAGCCATCAGATGTTCTAGTTGGTTCTCTCCACTGACTCCGATCAGCAGATGAACCCTATGATTAAAACATTGTGGTATATAGTGTTGGAAGGAGAGAGACACATATGAATTAAAATCACTTAAATGGTCTACAAAAACAACATCTATTTGAAGCACTGTTTCTACGATTATGTGCATCGAGAACAAATCTTAACATTAGGTCATGAAATCAACTTTTACATATAAGTGTTAGAGAAGACCTAGCCATTGAGTAAAACAATGAATTAAGCACCAATCCCTCACTAATTACCTTATTAAAAAGTGATTTATTCCAAGGGTCACAGAGCGCCAGAAACAGTCAAGGAGGCGGAATTTTGCCAGTTACATACTCTTTGGGTGACCAATATCCTCCAGTAAAATGTGGTCCCAGGAAATACTCTACTCCCCAGGTCCTGCATTGCCCACCTGCCCCTTCAAGCATACAGATAAGCAGAAAATAGCCAGCTTGTCACGACCCTGAACAAAGTAGCAGAAAATCTGTCCCTCCCTTAGTTTCAGCACAACTAAGGTCCGAGGAAATTAGTTCATGTAGCTACCTGTCTACACTAGCAACAAAGTATCTTTTTCCTATCACAGCTGAGGAATCACAGCAGGGCTCTGGGACTTAATGTCTATTTCCACAGTGAGACCCAATGGAAGAAATCATTACCTCATTAAAAAATGATAAATCAGAAAATGAACTCAATATCCATTGCCCCTCAAATTTCCTTATCCTTAAATCTTTAGACGACATACATCACATCTTTCTATGATTTATCAATCCTGTAATTGTGAATTTTTCGTTGGTGTCTTTTTATTTCAAAGCATACTATATTGTAAAAATACTTATATTCTAGATAATGACTTAGCAAATATACCATAGAAAAGTATATCCCCTACTGTGGAGGAAAGGTTGACCTAGATGCCCCACAAGATCCTATCCAATTAAATCAAACCATTTTAATGAACTTAATTCCTAAGTAATAAAAGAAATGAATATTTTGGACCAAACATAAAATCCCAATGTCTTCAAACAAAATGCCCCCAGTTATTTAAATCTAGCTTTTATAATAATAAAGCTTAGTTAGAATTTTTTAAGTTTCAAAATATGCTAAAGTTTTGCAGGTTTTTTAAAAGTTGCTGTATATATTCCTCTGCCCTCTTTCTATTCCACCAAGTAAATAAAACGATCATGAAATTTTCATCAACCTATATCGGGGGAAAATGCACAATAAAAACTACTTTTAAATAAAAACAGTAAAAATTCAGCTACCTTCTGCATTTCCAACAACACCCAGGTGGTTCCAGTGCTGCTGTCTGAGGCTCGCACTTTGAATAGTAAGGTTTCAGGGTCCAGACTTGTAGGTACGGAATCATACTAAAAGCTGAGTGTTCATAAATAACTAGTTCCTAGACTTACAATGTGTTGGTTGCTATACCAGCAAATACTTTGGCCCAACCTCTCCAAATTCCATAATTAGCTGTGAAGCATTTCTGGGAAAAATGGAATTGTAATCTGTGGCTCCATTATTTAAAGGCCACCTCTAGTGATCACCGAACCAAAAGGAGATGAAAAGTAGGCTACTATACCTTTCTAGGAGCTGGCACCAGGGCCATCATGATCCCTCTTTTATACTTTTCTACAGTATGGAAGAAAATGTTGAAAACAGAATAAAGTTTTCAATGACAGATCTGGGTTTAAATCTAGGCTCCACCACTTAAAGACTCTGTGACGGAGGATAAGTTTCCTCGTCTTGAGACAGAAATAATGCCCATAACACTTAAGGCTGTTGGGAAGATAAACTGAAGTTATGTGTAAAATATGTTCGGCACAGTTCTTAAACATAGTAAGATCTCAAAACTGGTAACAATGATTGTTCTTTTGCATTGTGTA
>NW_012147634.1:4253946-4272035 GCF_000956105.1 Propithecus coquereli | reverse complement strand
TTGCCCTGGCTGTAGTACAGTGGTATCAGCCCAGCTCACAGCAACCTCAAACTCCTGGGCTCAAGCGATTCTCTTGCCCCAGCCTCCCAAGTAGCTGGGACTACAGGCTCTGGCCATCACACCTGGCTAAGTTTTTCTATTTTTAGAAATTAAAATAACATAAATTTGTAGTTTCACAGGTTTTCATTCAGTTGCCTTCCTCTTAAATATCTACCATATGCAAAGTAATATACCTTCTCCCCACCCCCACATTTGTCTGTTTAACACATTCAAACAAGGAAGTAAGACTGGATAGGGTGCATTTCCTTTTCTTCTGGCTATCTGTTTTTACTCAAAATTACTTCAATGACTCCCCATTGCCTATGGGATCAAGTCCCAAAGCCCCATAGCATGGGATACAGCGCCCTGCCTAAATTACAGCCTCATCTCATCCCATTCCACTCCATATATCCAGGGGCCTGCTCTCTCACACCTCAGTCACTTTGTGAATTTTGGTCTTCTCATCTGAGAACTACTCCAGCTCCCCCAACTCACACACCTCACGTTTGCAGGCAAATTTCTACTTTTCAACTAACTTCATTTTCTGCCTCTTCCACTCCAGCCCTCTTTTTTTGTGCCCCATCACCTCCCAGTGCAGACCTCTACTATACAGCCCATTATCACCAATTCAAATGTCTTTGCATCCCTCTTTCATGACACTGTGGGCTGCCTAAAAACGTATTCATCTTTTTAATCCAGTATCTAACAGTATCGGGTATGCTGTGCTCAGTAAACACCTACTGGCATCAAAGGTCAATGGCATATATATGGTTGTTTATTTTTTAGATTTGAAGATGTACACATTGTATCTCTACTTTTATTTAAATGTAAATTAATGAGCATCTTGAGGTCCCACTCAAACACAATTATATGCATATGGGTAGCAGAGATGAAGAATCACACAAGTATTATAAATATAATTTACAGACTGAACTTTTGGTTAGGCTTTGTGCTAGGTACTCAGTTGATGGTTATATGTCTCTCCCTCTAACTCCTAGCTTGGAGGTAAGTTCTGTCCCAGTTATCCAGGGGTAGAGAGATTTAAGACAGGGAAGACTAGGTCAGGTTAGGGTCTAACATAGCAGGAGAAGCTCTATATATTTCCTGAGTTCTCAGATAACAGTAAAGAGTAAGAAATACAGGTTCTAGAGATCAAAAGCATCAGACTCTATCACTTACTGTGCCAGGAGAATATAAAATTCAATTAAATAAACATTCCTTTCCCCTAAAACCAATCTGAGATTTAATTAAAATTCAGTTGAATATAAGCCTAAGGTGACTTTGAGAGAGTCAAACTGAATCAAACACACAAGATTCTTCCCCAGAATAGATTCAGAATTCTGAGGAAAACAGTCTAGTTTTCTGGGGCACCCTTGTCCCAATAAGGAGCTATATTATAGGGTATGGCCTTGGAGGAGAAGGAGGTAGGCACCTCCAAACTAGGTGTATTTGGTATTTTGTCTGCAAATAAGAGTCCAAGTGGAGAGAAAACAGAAAATCCAGCAATAAAACAAATGTATTATATTTTAGATCTACTTTAAGGTAGGTCTTCATGGAAAAAATAGATCAATTTAACATAAGCAGGGTAAAAACTGCATATAGTAGTCATAAAAAAACATGGGCTTTGCAGATAGACTCAGGGCTGTAAAAACTACTTAACGTACCTGGCCAATAATGTACTTAAATCAGGAGTACATGTTACATTTCCAGCTCCTTTGTTCAACAGATATGGAAATTCAAGCTAACTACCACAGTTGTTTCATCTTTAAGATAAGGGTAAATAATATCTGTCTCACAGATTAACATGATAATTGAATGAGATAGTACATATAAAGCACCTGGTGGGTAGTAGGCACTCAATAGAGGTTAGTTCTCTTCCTCCCTTACTCCAGGTATTGGGAGTAGGAAATGAAAGAAGTCAAAAAAGGAATGGGATGGGATATTATAGATTAATTAAATAAAGAATAAAACACATTATGGGCTGGGCATTGTAGCTCACACCTGTAATCCCAGCACTTTGGGATACTGAGGCAGGAGGATCACTTGAGGTCAGGAGTTCAAGACCAGCCTAAGCAACATAGTGAGATCCTTTCTCTACAAAAAATAGAAAAACTAGTTGGGCATGGTGGCAAGCACCTGCAGTCCCAGCTACTCAAGAGGCTGAGGCAGGACGATTATTTAAGCCCAAGAGTTTGAGGTTGCAGTAAGCTATGATGATGACACTGCACTCTAGCCTGGGCAACAGACCGAGACCCTCTCTCAAAAAAAAAAAAAAATTAAATTATCAGCCAATTAATAAATACACATACAAGCAAGCCTAGACAATGAGGCTAAGCAGATACCGAGAAAAGAAATCTACCAAGAAATCTACCAAGAAAAGAAATCTTTCCTGGGGATAAGGCCTTAGAGGGTAAGGTAGGGAAGAGGCCTCTGACTCAAGGCGTCTAGCATTTTGTTCGGGAAGTAAATACACCACGGACAAACAAATAATCATAAAACTATATTGTGTGATAACTAATATCTTTTTGTAACAAAGGCAGTGCAAAATAAATAGCCCAGAAATCAAGGAATTAAGTGACCTCTCGCAGAAATATTAACATGTGATCATGAATAGATATATTATTTTAGGCCATTAAATGACATTACAAACTTGAAAGCAATGTAAAGTAAGAAAACATTACCAAAAGTATTAAGAATAAGAAAACAAAGTTAGAAAAACATGTGCAAGGAAGATTTTTTTTTTTTTTTTAAATACTGAATAAGAAAACACAAAGGCCTAATTGCCTCCCCCAGCTGTTCCCTAAAGCCTTTCCTACTTACATCATTGCATCCCCGGGCTCTAGGTTCTCACCTCAGGTGAAGATCACAGGACACAATGTGTCAACATTCCATATACCAAACAAAGTACTGCATGCTTTTCTTATTTTTATTTAACATTACGAAATTCACATTTTCATAAATCTTATGATTTAAAATCTCTAAGTACTTATCTACAATAATATTGTAAAAAATGACCCAATATTTACCATTCAGTTCCAGATCACCAATGCAAAATATAAACTAGGTGAAAACTTAAATGCCCCTGGTTTGAAAATAAATTTAACATAATTTTTTTTTATGAAACATTTCTGTCCAAAACCTTTCCACTTATTTGGGAGAAAAAAAGACTTGAAAAATACACACATAATTTATCAGTGGCATATTTGTTATTTTAACTAAATAAATTTGTTAGTTGATATCTGGTAACAAAGGACACCAAAATGACTGATCAATGTAACCTAACTGAAATTAAGTCAGCTTATAAGTGTTTGAGCCTTAATATTCTAAATTTGTATTTTAACATTTGAATTTTTATTCTTGGTTTTCACAAAAGTATTATATTTCAGTTTTATAAATTCTTGAAATTGATCATACTATGCTATATTTTATTATTTATTAACATGGTACCCAAGGATATGATAGCCAAATAATCTCCTCTGACACACACTCTTCACAGATCTTTGCTTAGATCATCACTTCCCTTCGTTTAGGTTTCTGTTCTAATGTCAACTCAAGAGCGTCCTTTCCTGACCACGTTAACTAAATAGCACACCTTTGACCTCCCATATTTTCTCCTGAGCCTATCGCACTCTATCGCCCCATCACTCTCTATTCCCTTTTCCTCCCTTATTTTTCTTGTTAGAACTTCTCACTACCTGAAATTACATATTTATCGTCTGATTTCCCTACTAGGCTGTTAGCTCCATGGAGGCAGAAACTGTACTCCCAGGACCTAGAATAATACTTGGCATATGCTAAATGCTTAATAAAAATTGGGAAGGATGAAAATAGAGATTTTTTTCAAAAGACCTCCACACTCACCAGCCAAAATCCCTCACATGAGTTTACTAAAACACAAAGAAGTTAGATGAATTTCCCAAGTTCACATAAGAAGCCATAAAACTAAAGCCACAAACCTGACTCCTGATCTAGTGGTCTTAACACTGTACCAACTAGTCTGTCCCTATATATCAACATATACAAAAGTTTCTTCACTCAAAATATATAAAGTATTTAATTAATAATCACCTAAAGAAGTCTCAAGTCATTCACTATTATCACCAATTCACTGAAAGCTGGGTTGACTTTTCCAAAAATTGTTAGTTATGAATTGTAAAGTTAAGATTTATAGTACGTACCAAAGAACGCCTCATCTGCATTAATATAGTCATAAAACAGTCAAAGCTGATCATTCCTTCCTGGCTTGACAGTAGTTTGCTTTTCTCCATGGTATTTACAACTGCTGAAGCCCCCAAAGCCATTTCTATCCATTCGAGAAGGTACCGCAGAGAGCCTCTCTGAGCTGCTAAACCAAGCAGCAACTCAGAAGCTAATCTACGACCTAAAGTGTCTGCTCCAGAATTAGGAATAGTTACTCCTTTAAGAAATGTTGTTACTTGTGATAAGCAGTCCAAGCCCATAGGAGGAATCTTGCTTTCATTTGCTAAAGATAATGGTGGCAAAGAGCTCACAACTTCAATTGCAGTATGAATAACGTCGTTGCAAAGACTGAGACCAGGTCCTGACACAGGCATCATCCAACTTTGTCTTAGAAGTGCAAATAATAAACTCAGACCAGTTCGAACACCCATTTCTATAAGTGCATCAGTGCTTGATCGGGGACGTTCACTAACAGAATGGACATCTGCTGAACCAGAGCTGCTCTCTGGAGAATGCTGCTGCTGTTTCACTTTGCCTTTGTCATGGTATTTATTAGAAAGTGCATAAAAGACACGTTGGAGTACAAGCAGTCGTTTTCGAAGTGCCCCAGCAAATGGGGAATCTGAACATACCATCTTTGCTAGTGCTAGCTGGCTGCTAAGAAGGGCATCCAAATAGTGGTCCTGCTCATCACTTGAAAGAGACTCACGTTCAAAGTCTGGCAACTGTGGTCCTTTGAGGCATAAAACTTGTTGGGGCAAAGGTACTACTTCCTTATTGCTAACCAGTTTAGAATACAGAATAGCAACTCCCTCTCTTGTAGCAATAGATTCACTGTCCTCTGTAATCCAGGAGCTGTTCAGGTGCTCAAGCCATTTCAGTTTCACTGGTGGAACCATAGTTGCCATGTTGATTTATCCTTCAGCCATTAGTTCTGCAAAGGCAAAAGAGAAAAGTCAAAAATATATATGAATGATTCATAAAATATTTGTAAACTTCTATCTTACATTACAATTAGTAATTTCAAACTGGTGAAATGCAAATGAAGTCTGGATTTTAGTTCACTGCACTGTGCCAAAGTCAGTATTATTATAGTTTTGATAAATGTACCACAGCTATCTAAGATGTTAACATTAAGGAATAATGGGTGAAAGGTATACAGAAACTCTGTATCATCTTTGCAACTTCTCTATAAATCTAAAATCCCAAAATAAAAAGTTTATTTTAAAAAGTAGTGATTTCTTCAGATGTACCTTTTTTCCCTTCAGGTTCTGATCCCAGTGTCAGTGTAACAGTAGGTTCTACAGGTTGATGACTCCCAAACCTATATCGCCAACCCAGACCTTTTCCCTAAATTCCAAATTCATATGTACAATTGCCCACTTGGCCTTTCCACATAGGTATGTAATAGGCATCTCAAACTTAATATATCTAAAACTAAACTTCTAATCTACCACTACCACCACCACCCCCCAAAGCTGTTCCTCCTGTAGACTTCCTCATCCCAATAAATGGCAATTCTATCCTTCTAGATTTTTGGGCCAAAAACCTTGGGAGTAATAACTCATTCCCCCCTCTTTTATACTCCAAATGCAATCAGTGAGCTCTATTTTCAAAATATATCCAGAACCCAACCATTTCTCCCTCTCCATTGCTACTACCCTGGCTCAAGCCATCATCTCATGAGTCATTAAAGGAGCCTCTTTATTGATCTCCCTGTCTTCAACCTTTACCCCACAAAGTCTATTCCAACAAAGCAGACAGAGCTTTTAAAATTTAAGTCAGACATTTCTTCTAAGTATGATAAAGTAGCTTGGGACGGATCAATGCTCTGGCCAAGAATAACTAGAAAAAAGAGATAATTTTTTAAAAATCCGCTTAAAGGAAGCAACCAAGGCAAGAGGAATCAGGATTTCAGGGAGGAGGAAAGTGCAGAGGTAAGCTGACATTCTGAAGATGCTTTTCCCCTGGGGATATGTGCCAGTCTAAGTACAGGGCAGGGTGCTAAGAATCAGAGTTTGCCTACGCAGAAGGTCACTGCTTGAAGACAGAGAAACCAGCACAGACTTTGGCTGTAGTGAGGAGCTAAGAAGACATAATTAGGGACTTAAGGGTCCAAGATCTGAATTTAAAGGGAGAGATAAAGAATGATTCCTTTATCTGCTGAATTCTAAAGCTGCATATGGGAGAGTGTTAAGAAACTAAGCAGAAATCCTCTGAAAAGCAGAGCAGAGTTTTCAGCAGTCTGTCATGTTAAGGAGATACATATTCAAGTTCAGGATCCACCAGGGTAAGGGCCACAATGAACATGCCAGATTCTCAATTGAAAGCCTGAAGGGCTAGCATCTAGAAGCCAGGTAAACCAGAGGTAGTCTGAGACTTAACAAAACTACAACCGAATTTTGACTCACCCTCTAACTGACTAATAGAGGAAAGAGTCTCTAATTTTTATACACAATACTGGGCATTTAATCAAAAATTACTAGGTATGCCTAGAAGTTAATACCATACAAAAAACCATGAAAGCAAACTTTACAGGCAGATCCAAAGGTGATCCAGATAATGGAAGCAGTAAACAACTTTAAAATCACTATAATTAAAATGTTCCAAAAAAGAGATGATAGAGAAAGCAAATTTAAAGATGAAAAATTTCATCAATTGTAAAACATAAAAAAAAAGTCAAATGGATATTCTAGAACTGAAAAATAAAATAACTGAAATGAATATGTACATCAGCTCATTTCTTTCCTTCTGTTTAAAAGTTCTCAAAGACTTCCTCTCTCACTCAGATTAAAAGACCCAACCATTACAATAGCCAATAAGGTTGTACACAACCTGGTCTACCCACTACCTCTCTGATCTCATCTCCTACGTCTCTGCTGTTTACCTGGCTCCAGACACACTGGTCTCCTTGCTGTTTTTTGGACATTTAGAATATTTGCTATTCTCTCAGGCTAGAAATCTCTTGCCCAGGATGTCAACATTACTCCCTTACCTCCTCCAGATCTATACTCAAATGTGACCTTTTCAAGAGAGATTGTTTCTGACACTATTAAAAAGTAAAACCCTAATAATGCCACCAGGTACTCTCTTTCTCCCCTACCTGTCTTAGTTTTCTCTATAGCACTGATCACTATTTGAAACACCGCATATTGTTATTTATTTCTATTGTATGACTCTAAACACTAGCAGGTAGACTCCAAGAGGGCAGGGATGTTTTTGCATATTTTGTTTATTGCTGTATTCCAGTACATGGTAAGTGCTCAATAAGTACACGTTGAAAAAAGTTACTTAAAAACTAAATCCTCTGGGAGAAAACATATATCCCACAAAGGACTGGCATCCAGGATATATAAACAAATCCAACAACTCAATAATAAAAGGCAACACAATTTTTTAATGGGCAAAAAATGTGAATAAAAGTTCACAGAAAATGTATGAATGGCCAATAAACACAAGAAAAGTGCATTCGACATCATCATTCATCAGAAAAATGCAAACTAAAACCACAAAGAGATACTATTACACATCTACAAATCATTTGTGGGAGTGTAGAATGGAACAACCACTTTGGAAAGATGTCTGGCAGTTTCTCTTAAAACTAAACATATACCTAACCCCATAACCCAACAATTCCTCTCCTAGGGACTTACCCAAAAGAAAATATATGTTCATAAAAAGACTTAAAATAGTAGTTGCATGAATTGACTGTAAGGGGCAAGAGGGAACTTCCTGAAGTAATAATCTACTGATACTGGTTTGAATTACAGAGGTGTGTGCATTTGTTGAAACTCAGTGAATATGGACTTAAGATTTTTACTTTTCACTAAATGTAAATCTTACCTCAACAAATACTGAACTCTAGTAATAATATGCATGCTGAAGTTTATTTGGGGGAAATAAACAGATGTCCATAACTTATCTTGAAATGCATCAAAAAATACGATGCATTGACATATATAATTTTTATGTGTATACAAAATTTTTCATCACAAAATATTGTAAGGGAGGTGGAGACTAAGTCCTGTCTCTCAAGCAAGAGATGTCAATCCTAATAGGTGTTTATAGATAAAGATCCTCAGTCACTGGAGGGAATTCAATTTTCATGATATAGGCAGATCTTTAGGAAAGCACACCAGTGATAGACATCCCAAACTACAGTAGTTAAAAGGAATTTCCTATTTCTCAATATGCTCTGTTAAATTCCAAATATAAAATCTGATGGTCCTTGTCTTCACAAGTTCATGATTACTATGCTTAATTTATCTTCATAAGACACTTGGAAAGTATGCACCTGGGAGGGAGGAAAAATCATGATCCACTCCCCCACCACCCATTTCACTTAGTATTTATTAAACACCAGCATTGTGTAGAGGATATAAAAGTACCTTATTTAACTCCATCCCTTATTTCAGGCCATAGCTAATGTTGTTCTTTTAAATTTTACCAGTTTGATAGCTGAAAAGTGATACGTTGTTATTCTAATTTATATTTCCCTGATTACTAATAAATCTGAACATCTTATGTTCATTGGTCATTTGAATACATTCTTCTGAGAAATGCTTATTCATGCATTTTCCTATTTGGTTATCTTGTCAATTTGTAAAAGTTTTTTGTATTTTACCATAGTCTGCCTTCAACATTGCAAATGTTTCTCCTAAATCTATCTTTTGTATACATATACTTCTTTTATAGCTTCTGTTTTCCATTCGTGGTCAAGAGGATTGCTGCCCCACCCCCCATGCTTAGATTACACATGAATTCTAGATTATACAGTTATTCACCTTGATTTTCTTGAGGGATTTTTTTTTTACATGAGTCTTTAATCCATCTGGAATTAAAATAAATTCTATATTCATCTGGAAGTTTAATAAATTCTATATAGCATAAAATTGTAGTCCAATTTTATTGTTTCCAGGTGCATGGCTAGTTATGCTAAGTAAACCAGGACTTCAAAGTAGTTGAGGACAATGGCAGCTGTGTAGCTATCTGCCCAAAATTTCTTCCCCAAATAGCAAGAAAAAAAACGAGAGGAAAAATTAAATTCTACACCAAACCACACCTATAGCATAACTTGAAGATACAGAATGCCAAAATTGCAAACAACTGTGAATGTAAAAGAGAAAAATCAACAAATCAAGGACACATACTCTCACCTCCATCAGGCAAAAGGCAGACTAAGAAAAACTACAGAAAAGACAGAAGAGGAGGCTAGTGCAGGGACCTAAAAATGATTTGGAATGACTGCCAGAAAGGTTACATCCACACCAAATCTGAAAATACTGGGCAAGTGTCCAGGTGGATCAGAGCACAGACTACAAGGAAGAAGTGTCAAAGTACTTTCAATTTAAAGGGGCAGGCATGCTTTAAAAGAGCAAGTGCAATTTAAAAAGACAGGTGTTATCTAAATGAGCACCTGTTGAAATGCAGAGGGGAGAAAAAGGGCAAAAAGGAAAGGAGAAGCACCCTTTGGCAACTGAGTGAAGGGTAAAAGAAGAAAAAGGGGAAATGTTTAGGGTCCTGCAAGGTGAAAGAGATCCATAAAATTGGAGCCACAACAAAACAAAAAAACTCTTGCTATTTGTATTTGAACTTTGCTATATTGACAGAAGAGGGTGACATTAAATTAGGAATACTATAAAACACCCCAAAACATAAAAATGAATGCGTAAAATCAAGTCCACACAGAGCTATTGCAGAAAATAAAGAACTAAAATTTCACACATATCAACTGAGGGAAATTCCCTGATAACAACAAAACAAAAGAAAGTGTAAGTTAACAATCCAAGCAAAATTAAATAAACTGAAACACGTGATGATATGAAAAACCCTGAATCAGAAAATCAAAAATTAAATGTAGAAATAGACCAAAAGAAAAAACAAGAAAATGAAAGAATGAAGAAAAGAAAAAAGGTAATTGAACTCAGGAAAGAAATGGAAGAAAAAGACAAAATTATCTCAGAAATGAAGAATGAATTGCAAAGTGTTCAAGGAAGAGTAGACTCAATGACATAAAGAAAAATAAAAGTGGTCAGAGAGGAAGAAGTGGAAATAGAAGACAGACAAAGAAGGAATAATATTTGTGTTATTGGATTACCCAAAGAAAAACAAAAACACAAACACAAATAATGCAAACCAAACAAAAATCGAGCTGATTTTAAAGCTACAAGGCAAGAAAGTGTTCTAAAATAGAAAAATATCTAAATAAAAAAATATCTAAATATCCCAAGTTACCTGGGAATATTAACCCAGACAATCAACTCCAAAACATACCCTAATAAAACTATTAGATTGCAAAGATAAAGATAAAATTATAAAGCCCTCCAAGGAAAAAGATGAAATAACTTAAAAAGGCAAAAGAATTAGCTAGGCATCGGACATTTTAAAACCAGTTGAATAGCATAACAACAGCTTTTATAAAGCAAAGACTATAGGAGATGCAAGGAAACATAGAAAGAAATACTAATAATGGGAGACACTTACATACCACTCTCAGTACAAGATGAATCAAGTACACAAAAATAAGGGAATAGTAGATCTAAATATTAATTCACTCTTTGTACACTAACCAGATTCCCTTCTGGATTCTCTATTCTAGTTCACTTGTCCATTCTTACTATAACAGTGACTTAATTACAGTAGCTTTATAAATGTTCTGATAACTGGTAAGGCAAATCCTCAACTTTTACGATTATTTTATTCAACTACATGTCATCCATCCCTAATTCAAATTGTGTTAAATTTATATATTTTCAGAAAATAGATTATTATGATAGTTAATTTGTCCACCCAGGGACATAGTATATACCTTTCTATTTGTTCCTATCTTATTTTAGATTTTCTTTATATAAGTCCTGTGCCTTTTTTGTTCAACTGATTCTTAAATATTTTTTATTTTATAGCTATAATGAATGGATTTTCACTTCCTCTCTAATTAATTACTGCTATCCAGCCATTCAGGTTTATTCATATTTTTTCCCAAATTACACAAATATAGAAAGGGAATAAATCAAAAAAACAGAGACTGGCCAGTTGCAGTGGCTCACACCTGTAATTCTAGCACTTTGGGAGGCTGAGGCAAGAGGACTGCTTTAAACTAGGAGTTTGAGACCAGCCTGAGCAACATCTTTACAAAAAATAAGAAAAATTAGGCAGGCATGGTGTTGAGCGCCTGTAGTCCCAGCTACTCGGGAGGCTGAGGCTGGAGATCACTTGAGCCCAGGAGTTGTAGGTCACAGGAAGCTATGATGATGCCACTGCACTCTAGCCTGGGCAACAGAGCAAGACCCTGTCTCAAAACAAAACAAAACAAAAAAACAGACCATATAACAAAGGACAGAAAACAAAAGAAAGGCATTTTTCTTGTATCTTGCTCTCACTCTATAAACCTATATCCTGTTCTTGCTCTATAATCCTATCTTTCCTCAATAAACCTCATTTTCGTACTAAAAGGAAAAAAAAGCAAACAAGCATTAAAAATATAAAACAGAAAATAAAGGTCAGCTATAAGACCAAGCACAACTATTATATCAATAGGTAAAACTTGCCTATTAAAACCCAAAGACCAACATCAAATAATATTAATAATAATTATTTAATATATGGCTATCTGAACAAAATCTATATGCAGGTAGCTACGGTCCAAAGTTTATAATCTCTGCTATAAATTAAATATACATAATAAATCTAATAAATAAATCTTGTTTTTAAAAATATGCATGCTATCTATGAGATAGATCTAAAACAAGTGATTTAGAAATGCCGAAGATAGTATAGGATGATGATGTAACAAGCAAACACAAATAAAAAACTTTGCTACCTATTAGGTAACAAATAGGACAAAAAAGCTTACTTGGTAATTATGGGAACAGTATAATCATTAATAAGATAAAATCATCACATTTATATATTAATACAAGCAAAGTAATGAAACATAAAGTAGAAAACACAGAAAATACAGGAAGAGTGGCAACCACAGAAATAGAAACTTAACTACAGGCATACCTCGTTTTATTGCACTATTTTATTGGTCTTTGTAGATACTGCTTCTTTTTTTTTTTTTTTTTTTTTTAACAAATTGAAGGTTTGTGGCAACCCTTAGTTGAGCAAGTCTACTGGCACTATTTTTCCAACAGCATGTACTCACTTTATGTCTCTGTCACATTTTGGTAACTCTCATGATATTTCATTATTATTACATCCTTCTGGTGATCTGCGATCAGTAATCTTTGATGTTATTATTGTAATTGTTTTGGGGTGCCAAACTGCACCCATATAAGATGACAAACTTAAAGAATGTTGTGTGTGTTCTGACTGCTCCACCAACCAGCCATTCCCCAGTCTCTCTCCCTCTCTGGTCCTCCCTATTGCCTTTGACACAACAATACTGAAATTAAGCCAATTAATAACCCTACAAAGGCCTTTAAGTGTTCAGGTAAGAGGAAGAGTCACATGTCTCTCACTTTAAATCAAAAAGTTAAAAATAATTAAGCTTAGGGAGGTAGGCATGTCAAAAGTTGAGAAAGACCAAAAGCTAGGCCTCTTGTGCCAATTACCCAAGTTGTGAATGCAAAGGAAAAGCTCTTGAAGAAAATTAAAAATGCTACTCCAGTGAACATACGAGTGAATGATGAGAAAGCAAAATAAACTGAACAAGATGGCTCAGGCCTATAATCCCAGCACTTTGGGAGGCTGAGGAAGAAGTATCACTTAAGACCAGGAGTTTCCGACAAGCCTGGGAAACACAGTGAGACCCCCATCTCTACCAAAAAATCAAAAAATTAGCTGAGTGTGGTGGTGTGTACCTATGGTCCTAGCTACTCAGGAGGCTGAAGTGGCAGGATCAGTTGAGCCTAGGAGTTCAAGGTTACAGTGAGTTATGATTGCACCACTGCACTCCAGACTGAGCAACACAGCGAGACCCTATGTCTATTTTTTTAAAAAGCAAGAGAGATTTATTGCTGATGTGGAGACAGTTTTAGTCGTCTGGACAGAAGATGAAACTGGCCACAACATTCCATTATGCCAAAGCCTAATCGAGAACAAGGCCTTAACTCTCTTCAGTTCTATGAAGGCTGAGAGAAGTGAGAAACTGCACAAGGAAGTTTGAAGCTAGCAGATGTTGGTTCATGAAGTTTAAAGAAAGAAGCCGTCTCTATAATATAAAAGTACAAGATGAAGAAGCAGCAAGTGCTGATGTAGAAGCAGCAGCAAGTTATCCAGAAGACCTAGCTAAGATAATTGATGAAGGTAAGCTACATTAAACAACAGATTTTCAATGTAGACAAAACAGCCTTATATTGGAAGAGTATGCTATCTAGGGCTTTCATAGCTAGAGAAGAGAAGCCAATGCCTGGCTTAAAACTTCAAAGCACAGGCTGAATCTCTTGTTAGAGGCTAATGCAGCTGGTGACTTTACGTTGAAGAAATGGTCCTTTACCATTCTGAAAATCCTAGGGCCCTTAAGAATTATGCTAAATCTACTCTGCCTGTGCTCTATAAATGGAACAACAAAGCCTGGAGACAACACATCTGTTTACAGCATGGTTTACTGAATATTTTGAGTCCACTGTTGAGACATACTGCTCAGAAAAAAAAGACTCCTTTCAAAATATTACTGCTCATTGACAATGTACCTAGTCACCCAAGAGCTCTGATGGAGATGTATAAGGAGATTCATGTTGTTTTCATGCCTGCTGCCACAACATCCATTCTGCAGCCCATTGATCGAGAAATTATTTTGACTTTCAAATCTTATTATTTAAGAAATACATTTTGTAAGGTTACAGCTGCCATAGATAGTGATTCCTCTAATGGATCTGGGCAAAGTAAACTGAAAACCTTCTGGAAAGTATTCACCATTCCAGATGCCATTAAAAATATTCATGATTCATGGGATAAGGCCAAAATATCAACATTAACAGGAGTTTGGAAGAAGTTGATTCCAACTCTCATGGATGACTTTGAAGGATTCAAGACTTCAGTGGAGGAAATAACCGCAGAGGTAGTGGAAATAGCAAGAGAACTAGAATTCGAAATGGAACCTGAAGATGTGACTGCATTGCTACAATCTAACGGTAAAACTTGAACAGATAAGAAGTTCCTTCTTATGGATGAGCAAAGAAAATGGTTTCTTGAGATGGAATCTACTCCTGGTGAAGATACTGTTAACACTGTTGAAATGACAACAAAGGACTTAGACTAGTAAATAAACTTAGTTGATAAGCAGCAGCAGGGTTTAAAAGTATTGACTCTAATTTGGAAAGAAGTTCTACTGCGGGTAAAATGCTATCAAACAACATCGCATGCTATAGAGAAATCTTTCATGAAAGGAAGAGTCAATCGATGTGGCAAAGTTTATTGTTGTCTTACTTTAAGAAATTGCCACAGCCACCTCAATCTTCAGCTGGTTCCATTCTGATCAGTCAGCAACCATTAACATGATGCAAAACCCTTCACCAAAAAGAAAGGATTACAACTCTTTGAAGGCTGCTATTGCACACTTATTAGACTACGGTATAGTATAAACATAACCTTCATATGCACTGGGAAACCAAAAAAATTGTATGACTTGCTTTACTGTAGTCGTCTGGAACCAAACCTGCACTATCTCCAAGGTATGCCTGTACTTGACAAATTAAGTGAAAAAAGTACAACAGTATGTAAACTACCAGTCCTTAATCTATCGGTAAACCATGGATCCCTATGAAAATCTGATGAAACCTGTGGCTCCTGACTCTTACGCACATATTTGTAAAAATATACGCAAATTTTCAAAGGTTTCACAGATGTCCGGAAATCATCCCCGAACTCAGATAACGCTGATCTAAAAATATTGTGTATGTCCTAAAATATCTTCCTTATAAGTACCAGTGAAAAATCTTCTCAAATTGACTATTATCCAACAAATAATTCCAAAATATATACATAATTTATACCATATTTCTAACCATAAAACTGTGAAACCTGAAAGTATTTACAAAAACAATGAATGTGGATCTCTGAGATACACTGGTAAGTAAAAAAACTATATAGAGTATTTGTGTACACTATAATTCACATGTAGTAATATAATTACATTAAAAAGGATTTATATATTCATGTAGTATGTTTGTAAATGCACAGAATAAACTCTAGAAAGATTTTGTTTTCAATTCCCGTTTATTTTTTTGGCTCTTGGGGCAATATGATCTTTTCAATATGAAAAAAAGCAGCAAGTTCAACAAAAAACAGAAATCTGAAGCATAGGATAGTACAAAACCAAGAGTAGGGAGAAAAAAGGCAACAGCAAAAGGAAGAGATAAGATGTTGCAAAAAAAGAGGGTGTCCCGTCCCATCTCTCCGGAATGGCTCATTTAGGTGGCAGTATACACCTTTTCACATAAGTCAGAGATGTTACTAGGAACACTAGTTACCTCTGGGGGAGGTAACTGGGTTACTGGGAATTGGAGTAGGAAAGATATTTACTTTTCACTGCATAAGTTTTTGAATTTCATATATGCACATGTATTACCTCTGCAAATTTTTAAAAACCACTTTTAAATCAAAAAGGAAATCCAAAACAAGACAAAAAGCCAAATTTTTTAGAAACCAACTCTTTTCTAAATAGTTTCTTAGGCAAAGAGAGGAGGAAAAAGGAACTGCACATTATCTAGAAAATTATATAAAAGCGTTATATAGCAAAATCAACAGAATGTAGCCAAACCTAACTCAAAGAAATATATAAAGATTTAAATACTTCATTTTTAGGTAAGAATGAATAATTCAATTCAAAATTAGAAAACAAACCAAGAAAGAATAAAGATTATAGAAATTGGTGAATTAGAAAAATCCAAAAACAATACAATTGATCTAAATCTCAGAGAGATGATTCTTTAGTGGAAAAAAATGAAAACAATCAGCTAAACTAATTAAGAAAAAAACCACAAAGATATTCAATATTATGAATAAGAATGGAAAGACAGCTGTGGAAAACAGTTTGGGGTTTTCTCAAAAAGTTAAAAATAAAGTTACCACATGGCCAGTAATTCCACTCCTAGATCTATATCCAAGAGAAAAGCAAAACATATGTTCATATGAAAACTCGTACATGAACATTCATAGAAGCATTACTCACGATAGCCAAAAAATGGAAATAACCCAAATGTCCATCAATAAATAAGTGAATAAACAAAATGTGGTATTATTTAGGAGAATATTATTCAGCCATAAAAAGGGATGAAACACTGATTCATGCTACAACATGACTGAGCCTTGTAAGCATTATGCTAATTGAAGCCAGGCATAAAAGGCCACATATTGTATGATTCTATTTACATGAAATGTCCAGAATTGCCAAATGCATAGAGACAGAAAGTAGATTAGTGGTTGCCAGGGGTTGGAGAGGAGGGGAGAACAGGGAGAAATTGCTTAATGAGTAAGGGGTTTTACTTTGGAATGATGACAATGTGTTGGAACTAGACAGAGATAGTGGTTGTACAATACTGTAAAAGTCCAAATGCCATTGAATTCCTCACTTTAAAATGGCTAATTATATATTATGTGAATTTCAGTCCAATAAACTAAATTTAATAAAAAAAGAATACAGTAGATAGTGCTTCCCCAAAATGAACTTATGATATGTTACCAAAAGAAGAGAGACTCAATGGTGGACAAATACATAAAAAACAAACGTTCTCTACATCAAAAATAACTTAAATGGGTCAAAAAACATTATAGAGACAGGCACAGTCACACATGTCTGTAACCCCAAGTTACTGGAGAAGCTAAGACAGGAGGATCAGCCCAGGAATTTGAGGTTGTAGTACACTATGATCACTGCCTATCAACAGCCACTATACTCCAGCCTGAGCAACATAGCAAGACCCCATCTCTTAAAAAAAAAAAAAGTATAGGATACCATGCCAGGTTCATCAAACTCTGAATCCAAAGGAAAGAAAGTTCAAGTGTGTTTAAAGAATAGAAAGTGGATCAGAATAGCTAGAAAACATAAAGATGTTCACAAAAAATTATAGGAAAATGAAGACTCAGTTCAGAATGTGAAAAAAAATTGATGATCCAATTAGTTTGGGTTTTAGTTCTATAATCTGTGAGAAACCAAAACTGATGATTTGAGGAGCAAAAGTGGTATCTGCACCTAGCACAGTATATGGTACCTCATATGCCCTCAATGAAGAATGCATTTCAAGGAAACCGATTTGATGGTTAATTATTATAAATTTGAGAGCTGGGATAATAGGATACTACTAAAATAAATCAGTAATGAGATTCAAAGAACCTAAAAGCAGCAACAAAATCAATCTCTGATTGTTTTAAGGAAGAATTCTACCATACCTTCAAGAAACAGACAATTCCTAAGCTACCTTAAAAGTCTCAAGGCATAGAGGAAAGAGTCTCAGCTCTTTTTAAATAGTCAATAAAATAACAATACCAAAACTCAACAAAGCACAAAAAGTACAATGATAATACTACGACATAAAGATTGTAAAAAATCCACAGTTAAAAACATCAGCAAGCAAAAGGAAAAAGTACATTAAAGGGTTAACACACCAGATGTGAACAGGGTTCATACCAGGAATATAATGATAGCTCAACATAAGCAAATGTATTATCATTAACAAAATCCATGTTATTTTGAGAAATGTTAAAAAGGCACTTGATAAAAATACAACATTCATTCCTAATAAAAACTCCAATAAAGCAGAAATAAAGGTTTTCTTTTTCTAAAATGATTTAAAATTGTGTATCGCAAAACAAAAACCATTAGAAGCCTTGGTTCTATTAATAGACAATAAGAGTGCCAATTTTTCACCACTATTATTGATAATAAAATTGAACAAAAGTTATATATT
>NW_012147634.1:4248538-4250140 GCF_000956105.1 Propithecus coquereli | reverse complement strand
AGGATTGCTTGAGCCCAGGAGTCTGAGGTTGCTGTGAGCTAGGCTGATGCCACGGCACTCTAGCCCAGGCAACAGAGTGAGACTCTGTCTCAAAAAAAATCTATATATAACAAACACAACCTTTTCATATACTCTGATAATACATTCCACAAAACAGAAAGATGAATCATCATTGCAAGAAGATTTGTCAAAGATGTGGTGATGGTGCTTTTCAAAATAATTATGATTAGCAGAGAGAGGTTCAAAGAACAACATACTACATCAACTGGCCAAAATAATCACAAGAGGCCCTCCTACGAGCTGTAACGCAAAAGAAACAGGTAACCTAGAAAGGAAAATCCATCAGACTAACTTCAGACTTCTCAATTGAGAACTTACAAGCCAGAAGAGACTGGTGCCCCATTCTCACCCTTCTCAAACAGAATAATGCCCAACCTAGAATCTTGTACTCTGCAAAACTAACTTTCTTATACAAAGGAAAAATAAAGACCTTCTCAGACAAGCAAAGACTGAGGGAATTCATCAAGACAAGACCTGCGCTCCAGGAAGTACTCAGAACAGTGTTACACACGGATCAATACAATAAACACTCACCAGTGTAAAATCATCCAAAAGCTAAAGGTCAAATGCCAGATGCCAACCACAATGGCTCAAGAAAGAAAACAAAGCAACAAAGTTCAACTCAACAAGATGAACAGAAATCTCCCCCACTTACCAATTCTTTCAATAAATGTGAATGGCTTGAACTGCCCATTAAAGAGACATAGGCTGGCTGAATGGATAAATATATACAAGCCAAGTATCTGCTGTCTTCAGGAGACATATCTAACCCACAAGGATGCATTCAGATTCAAGATGAAGGGATGGAAAACAATATTCCATCCAAACAGAAGCCAAAAGAAAGCTGGCATAGCAGTTTTGATTTCAGATAACTTAGTCTTCAAATCAAAAGAAGAAATGAAAGACAAAGATGGTCACTATATAATGGTGAAGGTTACAATTCAACAAGAAGACATAACAATTCTAAATATTTATGCACCTAACTCAGGTGCACCCAGATTCATAAAGCAAATCCTACTTGATCTAAACAAAATGATAAACAGCAACACTGTAATAGCTGGGGACTTCAACACCCCTCAGTCAGAACAGGACAGATCCTTCAAACAGAAAATAAACAAACAAACAATGTACTTAAACAAAAGTCTAGAACAAATGGGCCTGACATTGATAGAACATTCTACCCAAAAACCATTTAATATATGTTTTTCTCATCAGCTCATGGGACATTCTCTAAGATTGACCATATCCTAGGCCACACAGCATGTCTCAATGAATTTAAAAAAAACAGAAATTACACCGTGTATCTTCTCAAACCACAGTAGAATAAAATTAGAAATCAACTCCAAAAGAAACTCTCATCTCTACACGAAGTCATGGAAACTAGGCCAGGTGTGGTGGCTCAAGCCTGTAATCCCAGCACTCTGGGAGGCTGAGGCAGGCAGATCATTTGAGCTCAGGAGTTCAAGACCAGCCTGAGCAAGAGGGAGACCCCATCTCTACTAAAAAACAATAGAAAGAAATTATCTGGACAACTAAAAATAT
>NW_012147634.1:4247122-4248488 GCF_000956105.1 Propithecus coquereli | reverse complement strand
AAAAATCCCATTTAGAATTGCAACAAAGAACATAAAATTCCTAGGAATAAAGTGAACAAGAAATGTACATAAATTTTATAAAAAATAACTGTAAAATCCTACTAGAGAACAAAGAGACTCTTAATAAATGGAGAGCCAAGCAATATTCTTGTTGAGAAGAATCCACATTTTAGGGAGTCAATTCTTCAGTTACTATATAAAACTAATTGAATATCAACAAAAAATCCATCTGGCCTTGATAAAATGTTCTTAAGATATGTAAAATTAAATACACAGGAATTGCAAAAAATAATCCTTTCAAAAAATTAGAAAATAAGAAAAGTCCTAACTTATCAGATATTAAAAAGTGTAATGCCAGAATAACTAAAACAATGTGGTTCTGACACAAGAATAGACAGGTTACATTAGACAATACATTAATAAATAGAAAAGAACTGAGAGTTCAAAGGAGATCTAAGTACATACAAGAATTTAGCATATGATTAATGTAGCATGTCATAAAAGTACTATTCCAAATGAATGCATATATTCTACATCCCGATGTATACAAGGAGGCATGTTTAAGGATGTTCATTGCACATTCTTTATAATAGGAAAACAATCTACATATTCGCCAACAGGGAAGAAATAACTAAAATGTGGTATAAACTTTATACTATGTACACTATAAAGAAATCAATATACACAAATCAACAAAAACAATATAATTTTTTAACGTTCAAAACAATATTTAGTGTTTAGGAAACAAACAAAGAAACAATACAAGAGAGGCTATACTACATAAGTTAAAAGGAAGAGCCTCAAAGTGGCTCTTCCTAGCCTCAAAATGGCTAGGTTTGAATCTAGGTTACACCACTTACTGGCTATTGACTGAGGCAAGTTCCTTAATTTCTCCATGACTCGATTTCCTTATCTGTAAAACAGTGGATAATAAGAGAACCTCTACTGTTGTCATTTGGGTTAAATGAAATAACACATACAAAGTTCTTAGAATTACTTCCTAGAACGTAGTACACATTCAATAAATATAAGCTGCTAATAAAATCATTATTTTATTATTGCTATCCCTACTATACATTAGTTATAGATATAAGGGACATGTATATAAAAGCATTTTCTTAACTAGAATGATAGACACCCAAACGCATGATAGTGATTGCATAGAGGGTTGGCAGGTGTCAAAGAAGACATCAACTTTGTGTGTAATGTTTCCTTTTTTTATTTTAAAAATGGTTATATAAGCATGACAAACTTTTAACACTTGTTAAATGATGATAGAATAAAGGAGGGTTTTTTAATTCTCTGCACTTTTCTTCAGTCAAATTTTTCTCAAGAAAAGGAAAAAAAAAGTTTGTATGACCATATT
>NW_012147634.1:4239541-4243302 GCF_000956105.1 Propithecus coquereli | reverse complement strand
TATCTAGAAAAACCCAAAGATCCTGCCATGAGACTACGAAAATTGATAAATTCAGCAAAGTCTCAGGTTACAAAATCAATGTACAGAAATCAGTAGCATTCTTATACGCCAACAACAGTCAGACTGAGAACCAAATCAAAGACTCAATATTCTTCACAATAGCAATGAAGAAAATAAAATACCTACAAATATATTTAACTAAGGAGGTAAAAGCCTCTACAGGGAGAACTACAAAACACTGAGGAAGGAAATAGCAGAGGATATAAACAAGTGGAAAACCGTACCAAGCTCGTGGGCCGGCATAATTAACATTGTCAAAATGTCTATACTACCCAAAGTGATCTAAAGATTCAATGCAATCCCTATTAAAATATCAACATCATTTTTCGCAGATCTAGAAAAAATAATTCTATGCTTGGGTATGGAACGAGGGAAGACCCCGTATGGCAAAAGCAATCTTAAGCAAAAAGAACAAATTGGGAGGCATCAATTTACTAGACTTCAAGTTATACTACAAGGCTATCTTCAAATCATTTCTGTCTCCTCTTAATGTACATAAATTTTTGGCTCCTAGCCACTCCCAAGTCTTTTACCTACCTCTCGTATGCTAATTATTCCAGTCCAAACTTCCCATGAGCTCCAGAACTGAATATCCACTGCTAACATGATATGCTCACTCTGATGTCCCAAAGGAATCTCAAATTCAACATGTTTAAAACTGAACTCATCATCTACTACCTCATGCTCCCCCCACACACACAATGCTTAGAGAATCATAAAAGAAAGATGTCAATAAAGACACCTATCAAGAATATTTCTAGAAGTGCAGGAGAGTGAGCCCATTTGCAAAGTTCTGCAACTGAAACTTAAGTGCACACTGTGATCCAGCTCTCCCCACTCCTGCCACATGTACTCCCCCTCTAGAGGACTTTATTAGACTGACTGACAGTAAGAGTTGGCACTCTTACTCATTAAGCCATACAAATTATTATCAATGTTTAGCTGTACAAAGTTAAACACCTGATAAGGAAAAAGTTTTTGTTATTATTGCTATTTAGAAAGGAAGTACATTTAGAAAAAGAAAAGATTTGCTGAGTTTGCTAGCAAATTGTTTTGCTACATCAATAATGAGAACTCGTCAAATAAACCTGGAAGCAGATGTGTTTATTCAGCAAGTAAAGAACTACAGACAAAATCAAATCAAACTAATGGGTTTTCATTTGCATTCTAGAACCAACAATTCAAAATCATGATGAAACAGCTAAATACTGGCAAAGGAGAAACTGCTGTTATTTTTTTTTAATTTTTTAATTAATAGTAATGATTTATACCACTAAAAGCCAACTGTTCTTTTTTCCCCTCCTGGGCCAAGGCACAAATCCAAATTGAATTACAAACATAAATTACCCAAATTGACCAATGTAAAGAAGGGTTGGAAAACTGCCTAGGAACTAGAAACAAAATTAATTACCACTACCACTATCTTTCTAAAACTGAAATAAATGAGAGAGGCTGAAAGATTTTGTAACCAGCTCTATGAACAAATTTCAATGACCCCTACATGTTTTTTTATAATCCTCTCCCTTAACTAACTACTTGACTTTTTGAGTTATTGTCCAGAAATGGCAAATTTTCTGCAAGACAAAGGCGCTGAGATTCTAAAGGACCCAAGCAGACTTCCTGAAGCCAAGATTCACCATCCCTACAACCTGCACTCAATGCACACAGCCCCCCCTTGTTAGTTACACCACATCCTGCTTCACAGCCCCTCCTTTAAAAGCCCATGATCTCCGTTAGTCAGAGAGAGAGACTTGAGGCAGCTTCTCTCCACAAGACATCTGTCGTATTAAAAAATTGTCTCGCTAATTGGATTTTTGTGTGACAAGCAACTAGACCTAGACTGAAACCCCCTTGCAGTTTTTACAATTTGAGCAGAGGGGTTCCTACAAGTGAGTTCTTACAATACTTCGTACAAGTGAGCTTATAAAATTCTGAAGCTTTCTAGCATTCCCTAGGTGAACAAAGCAATAATGGCAGCTAACATTCATTGAGTACTTTCTATGTGGCAGGAAATGTGCTAAGCCCTTTACATGTATTATCTTACTTAATCTTCAGAGCAACTCTATAAAATGGTTAGGCACTCTTACTATCCCCATTTGCCAGGAAAGGAAATGGAGGAACAGAGAGGTGGCCTTGCTAATAAACTAAGAGAAAGAAAAACTATCTAACAGAAAGAAAAAAGGAGAAAACTCGCAGCACACAATTGCCCCTGTCAAGGAAAAGATCACAGTATAACTGCTCCTTGCTTTATTAAACACCTATGGCTTGAACTGTTTTATTTGAGAGTTTGTTTTAACAGCCTTGAATAGCCCTGAGCAGACAGCAGGTGTGAAAGCTCTCCCCAGCTCCCACTTTCCCCAGTTCACATTCTAAGGACTCTGATAAACCAGCCTCACAGAGAAGAGAAAAAAACAGGAAAAACAGATGCAGCCGTTTCACAGCTGCTTTCTACTATCAGCTTACAGCAATCCCTTTTTTTTCCCTTTACCCCCTAATAAAACCCCAAACCCCATACCTTCAGGGGGGGACACTTCTCCTTTCTTTCTCTTGTGTCTCACCCTTCCCACCTTTGGGAAGTAAAATAAACTTTCTTTCTTTAAAACTATTCTAATCTTTGTGTGGGGAATTCTTTCTCAGCCTGCTTGTACTTACAAGTTCCCAGCCTAAATATTTTGCCCAAGGTCACACTGCCAGTAATTGATAAAGTCAGGATTAAAACCAGAGCAGTCTGACATCTGACCTCTTAACCACTAAATCATGCTGCTGCTTATCATCATCATGGTAGTTTCACATGTTGTGTATCATGCTAACATTTCAAAAATTAAAACCTCAGAAGATTTGAATGAATCAATTGCCAATTCAGTTCATTATTAGAATCCTGTTGCTCAGATAAAATATGTTCCTCCTAACCACTCTCTCAAGATCATTAAATGACCTCAATCAGGTAACAAAAACCAAAACAAAGCAAAATAGTTTTCACAGTCATCAGAAACTTGCAGAACAGAAAGGCAAAGGACTGAAAACAGTAAAACAATTCCGATAGAGAACAAAGTTGGAACTGCTCCTCAGCCTTTTGGCTAAGATCAAGTGAGAACAAAATTTACATTATCTGACTTTAAGGCTTATTATAAAGCTACAGTAATCAAGACATGTGATATTGGCATCCAGATAGTATAGAGGCATCTGTATCAAGACAGATCAAGAGAATAGCACTGAGAGTCCAGAAATAGATCCATACATATATGTCCAATTGATTTTTATCTAAGGTGCCAAGTTTAAAGGGGAAAGGATAACCTTTTCAACAAAAGGTACTGGAACTACTGGATATGCATATGGAAAAAAATGAACCTTGAGTCTAATTTCATACTATATACAAAAATCAACTCAAATTGGTTCACAGACTTAAATGTAAGAGCTAAAACTAAAAAAATCTCTGGAAGAAAATATAGGAGAAAAATCTTAGCAAGCCGGGGTTAGTTAAGATTTCTTAAATAAGACACAAAAAATTGATAAACTGGACTTGATCCAAATTAAAAACTTCAGCCCTTCAAAAAGCACTGTTAAGAAAATGAAAAGGCAGGCCGGGCGCGGTGGCTCACGCCTGTAATCCTAGCACTCTGGGAGGCCGAGGTGGGAGGATCGTTTGAGCTCAAGAGTTCGAGACCAGCCTGAGCAAGAGTGAGACCCCGTCTCTACTAAAA
>NW_012147634.1:4233944-4235166 GCF_000956105.1 Propithecus coquereli | reverse complement strand
TTGAGCCCAGGAGTTTGAGGTTGCAGTGAGCTAAGATGATGCCATTGTACTCCAGCCTGGGTGACAGAGCAAGACCCTGTCTCAAAAAAAAAAAAAGGCCGGTATGGTGGCTCACATTTGTAATCCTAGCACTTTGGGAGACCAAGGCAGGAGGATCGCTTGAGGCCAAGAGTTCGAGACTAGCCTGAGCAACATGGGGAGACCGTGTCTCTACATAAAATACAAAAAAGTAGCTGAGTGCAGTAGCACACATCTGTAGTCCCAGCTACTCAGGAAGCTGAGGCAGGAGGATCACTTGAGCCCAGAAGTTTGAGACTGCAGTGAGCTACAATGAAAAGAGCCACTGCACTTTAGCCTGAGTGACAGAGTGAGACTCTATCTCAAAAAAAAAAAGGAAATTGGAGTCTTTATTTCTCTGGTACCCTCCCCACCTCACAAAGCCCCTTCCTTGGGACCACAGGTCCTAACTACTAGCTCAGCTTCCATTGTTGCAGCTCTCATCAGTCTCCAGTGCTCCTTCTTCGTGCCCCCTCAGGCTTAAAAGTATATTAATTGCTTTCCAATAGTGTTAGGCCTTGGGAACTTCACAATCCCCTGTTGCTTTCCTTAACCCTACCCAAACCTCTACAACTAATCTGTTTATTTCTTGCCAGGACTCTGACATAGCTCCCTAGGCTTAAAATCCCTTACTCTGCTTAAGGCTCACAATCAACTGTCCCCTCCACCTGTCAAAATATTACCACCCCATGTTCCTCAGCTGTCTCTGCGCTAAACAGGCAGGCATCCCCTACCCAATCCCTACCATCACTCCTACCTCTGTATGCTTACGCTGCTGCCCTCTGGAATGCCCACCCATTCTTCTCCACTTAACAAATCCTACACTTTCTTCAGGTACTAATTCAAATTCTACCTTTTTTCCCCCAAACTTAATCTGTTCTAATAACCTTAACCATTAACTATCTTTCTCATCTTGGAATTTCTATGTCTCTAACATTGAATTACTTGGAAAACTGTAAAAATAAATTTAAGGCATTACCTTGTATGATCTCTGATTTTTCACCATATACCCCTAAAGGGAAGTAACATCAGCTATTTTAACTTCCTTCTTCTGTATTCCTTCACAGATGTTAGCACAACATTAGAAATACAGTAACTCTTGTTGACACGAATAAATAAAAATACATTACTACAATGTTCTAGTACAAAAACTTTATGATAAGCA
>NW_012147634.1:4231684-4233894 GCF_000956105.1 Propithecus coquereli | reverse complement strand
ATAGGAAAAATTAGCTGGGCATGGTGGCATATGCCTGTAGTCCCAGCTACTCGGGAGGCTGAGGCAGGAGGATCGCTTGAGCCCAGGAGTTTGAGGTTTCTGTGAGCTAGGCTGACGCCACGGCACTCTAGCCTGGGCAACAGAGCGAGACTCTGTCTCATAAAAAAAAAAGAAAAGAAAAGAAAACGAAAAGACAAGCCCCAAACTGAAAGATACTATTTGCAAAACATATATCCAATAAAGCAGCGGTCCCCAACCTTTTTGGCACCAGGGGCTGGTTTTGTGAAAGACAGTTTCTCATGGATGGTGGAGGGGGGTGGTTTTGGGATGATTCAGCCACATTACATTTATTGTACAGTCAAACCTCTCTGCTAATGATAATCTGTATTTGCAGCTGCTCCCCAGAGCTCCCCAGAGCTCCAACTCACCAACTCAGATCATCAGGCATTAGATTCTTATAAAGAGTGTGAAACCTAGATCCCTCATGTGTGCAGTTTATAGTAGGGTTCATGCTCCTATCAGAATCTAATGCCCTCACTGATCTGACAAGAGGTGGAGCTTATGCAGTGATGAAACGATGGGGAATGGCTGTAAATACATATGAAGCTTCACTTGCTGGCCTGCCGCTCCCCTCCTGCTGTGTGGTCTAGTTCCTAACAGGCCACAGACTTGTACTGGTCCATGGCCTGGGAGTTGGGGACTGCAGCAATAAGGGACTTACATCAAGAATATATAAAAAGAACCTTTACAACTCAATAATAAGAAAATGCAATTTTTTTAAATGAGCAAAATATTTGAACAGATGCTTCACCAAAGATATATTAAATGGCCAAATAAGCACATAAGGAGATGTTCAACATCATTAGTCATCAGGGAAATGCAAATTAAAACCACAATAAGATACTATTACAAACCCGCTAAAATGGCTAAATTTAAAGATACAGACAATACCAAGCACTGGTGAGGATGAGCAACTAAAACATTCATATACTGTTGGTAGAAATGTAAAATGGGAAACTGTTTAGTAGTTTATTATGAACACTTACTGTACTTAACCATATATGCAACAATTCTCCTCCAGGTATTTGCCCAGAAAAATGAGAACAGATGACTACATAAAGACTTACACATGAATAGTCATAGCAGCTTTATTTATAATAGCCAAAAACTGAAAACTCAAATGTCAACTGATGAGTGGATAGGTAAATTATAACAGTATATTCACACACTGGCATACTACTCAGTAATAAAAAGGAATGAAGTACTGATACAAGGAATGACATGGGTGGATGCATCTCAAAAGCATTATGCTAAGTCAAATAAGCCAGACACAAAAGACTACAAAATTACACTTCCATATATATGAAATTCTAGAAGAAACAAAACTATAGTGATATAAAGCAGATCAGTTGTTGCCAGTAGCTAGGGAATAAGTGGAGAAGATTAACAGCAAAGAGCCACAAGGAAACTTTTAGGGATGATGAAAATGGACTATATTACGATTGTGGTGGTAGTTACATGGTTGTATACATTTGTCAAATTGTTCACTTAAAACAGTGAATTTTATTGTATGTTAATTATACTATATCAAAGCAGACCAAAAAAACAAACAAACAAACAAACAAAAAACCTAATGACTTACAGACCCTTCCTCCTCTTGTCCACATAATGCTGGTATTCCCAGGAGTTCTGGGACCTCCTCTTTTTCTTCTCAGTATTTTCTCTCGCTCACTCTCATTTTGTTTTTTTTATATCAACCATTTCCTGTTCATTGCCAAAGCTAACTCAGCCTCACTACACTGATATCTACCAAATCTACATATCTAACCAGCATTTCTCCAGAACACAAGTCTCATATTTCCCAATGCTTGGTGACATCACCATGTCTATGCTTCCCACCCCCAATTCACTACATCCAAAATTAACTTCTCTCTTAACCATCTATTCCAGCTTCCCTACCTCCTAATGCTTACCTACTCTCCCTCCTACATCCGTACAACCAGCTCCTTCTGATATATCACTCTCAGGTACCCAGGGTCAAAACTGTAGAGTCGGCCGGGCGCAGTGGCTCACATCTGTAATCCTAGCACTCTGGGAGGCCGAGGCGGGAAGATCGCTCGAGGTCAGGAGTTCGAGACCAGCCTGAACAAGTTCGAGACCCCGTCTCTACTAAAAATAGAAAGAAATTATCTGGACAACTAAAAATATAT
>NW_012147634.1:4211610-4218979 GCF_000956105.1 Propithecus coquereli | reverse complement strand
AGAGGAGAGGAGAGGAGAAGAGAAGAGAAAAGAAGAGAAGAGGAGAGGAAACAGGCTGGGCATGGTAGCTCACTCTTGTAATCCTAGCACTCTGGGAGGCCAAGGTGGGAGGATTGCTTGAGTTCAGGAGTTTGAGACCAGCTTGAGCAAGAGCGAGACCCTGTCTCTACTAAAAATAGAAAAATTAGCCAGGCATGGTGGTGTGTGCCTATAGTCCCAGTTACTAGGGAGGCTGAGACAGGAGGATCGCTTGAGCCCAGGAGTTTGAGGTTGCTGTGAGCTAGGCTGATGCCATGGCACTCTACTCAGGGCAACAGAGTGAAACTGTGTCTCAAAAAAAAAAAAAGAAAAAAGAAGAAAAGAAGAAACAATCTAAAGTGCAACATAAGAAACTGGTTAAATAAATTATACACAAACACTGGAATTCAAGGCAATTATTTAAATGAATGAGAAAGATGTACAATTATCTGGAATGTATCAAATCGTAATGATAACTGCAGAGTTAAAAATACATTAAAATGCAGACCAAGCAACATATACTTCAAGGTATATATCCAACTCAAACAGACATTTGTATACCAGTGTTCAATAACAGCCAAAAGGCAGAAATAACCCAAGTATCCATCAACAGATGAATGGATAAACAAAATGTGGTAAATACATACACTGGAATATTACTTAGCCATAAAAAGAAACAAAATTTCAATATGTGCTACAACATAGACAGACTTTGAAAACATCGTGCTTCATGAAATGAGCTATTTGTATAAAAAGGAAAAAAAAGAAGGGATATATATATATATATGAATGCATGACTAGAGTGGTTGAGAATCTCTGAAAAGACATAGAAGAAACTGCTAACAGTTAACTCTGGGAAAAATCAGAAAAATGAAGATAGAAAATGGAAGGGAGGCATATCTTTTGCTGTAAACTCCCCTTTCTTTATAGTATGCAGGTAGGCTTCTTACCATGTGCACATATTGCTTAAGGATATTTTTTTAAGAGACAGGGTCTTACTCTGTCACCCAGGCTGAAGTGCAGTGGCATAATCATAGCTGACTGCAGCCTCAAACTCCTGGGCTCAAGCGATCCTCTGGCCTCAGCCTCTAAAGTAGCTAGGACTATAGGTGGATGCCCCCATACCCGGCTAATTTTTTTTTCTAATTTTTTGTAGAAATGGGATCTCATTATGTTGCCCAGGCTGGTCTTGAACTCCTGGCCTCAAGTGATCCTCCTGCCTTGGCCTCCCAAAGTGCTGGGATTACAGATGTGAGCCACTGTGCCCAGACAAAGATTTTTTTTACTAAAAAACAAAAAAACCACAATTATTCAGGCAAGGATAATCTTCCACAGATACTAAAATCACTTGGAAAGGGTTGTGGGAGAGACAATTTTCACATAATCTCAAAATACCACCCCCTAGATTGCTTACCAATAAGTTATAAAGGGGAAAAAAGTGTCCATTTATAGAGAAATCTGGTGGTAGTCACCATCTTAAACAAGCAATCAAATTTAGCATCACCTATAAAAGAAGAAAATGGCATTAAATGCCTCCTGAGGTGATGCAGGGAGTACAAAACATCACCTATATAGTGTTAATGCAATAAATGTTTAACTTGAATATAATCTTAAAGCAACAAGGAACAAATTCAGATTGTAGGACACTGTAGAAGACAATTGGCCTAGATTCTCCAATAAAGTTAATGTCATTTTTTAAAAGGTAAGAATTATTCTAGATTTAAAGAGACATAAAAACCAAAAGCAATATGTGAATGTGATTGGATCCTGGATCAGGAAAAAAAAAAACTATACGTGGGAAATGAGAAAAATTTAAACACAAACATTGCATATTAGGTGATAATGAATTAATGTTATTTTCCTTAAGTGTGATAAAGGTATTGTGGTTATGCTGGAGACTGTCCTTATTTTTAGGAGACACAGGCCAATGTACTGGGGGAGGATGGAGCATGTCGGATGACTACAACTCTCACTTAAAGCAAATGTATGTGCGTTAGAGAAGAGAAAAAAGCAGTTGCAGCAAATGTTGCAACTTGTGAATCTAGGTGAAAAGTATATGGATGTTCACAGTAGTATTCTTCAACTTTTCTATAACTTTGAGAAGTTTTCAAAATCAAAGTTTGGGGAGGAGGGTAGACACAGCTGAAACAGGCACAGCTGAACCCCAATGATGCAAAGAAGAAAGCGAAAAAAAGATTATCTTTAACAATAAAGGTATACATAGGAGTTAAATAAGTATGGTTTTTCCATTAGTAACCATGTTATTCCTGATGGAGCATATGTAATAAATTCATTTATTCCCAGGAGTATCGGTATTAAGCAAATCTCACTTCTAATATCCTTGTGACATAATCATTTTCTTTTAAGTAATTACAGTGATATCATCTCTATAAATTCAGAGCTATATTTGTAGCTCTCACTCAAAAATGAGGTGGCAGAAAAACATAGATGCTAAGTTGCCTACCCTTCCTACAAGTAAGATAAAAGCCAGACAGCAAGATCACAAGTTTACTTAAGTTTGTGCTTTGTACAAACTACACAAAAGGAAGGTAAAGGGCAAGGAATAGCTTGGTTCACTAAAATTATTAGAAAACAGAACTTTCCATCTCTTAAATCTTCAACCCACATCTTCGATGTTTTAAAATAGTATAAATTTCTATATCAGAAAACATCTAATCTCTATTTTAACAGGACTGGAGGTAAGTTATAGCAGGGAAAATCTAAATAGCCAAACTGATTTGGATACGTCTACTGCCTTCAATTTAGTTTTATACAAAACACTGAAGTCACACTATGAAGACTTGACTCAGGAGGAAATGGTATGAAATGTTTCCTCATCTTGAATCCTACCTAACTCCCTCCCGAAAATCTCTCAGAATGACAGAAAATAAGAAGAATATGAAAATAAGCCCATGCCTGTGGAACTCATGAAGCTGTCTGTACTCTCTTGTGCTATATGTATACTTACTATATACTTACAATATATATACTTCTATGAATGTACATTATACTTTCACAAAAAAGTTTTTAAAACATTTTTTAACAAAATAAATATCTAGGTACAAATTTAACAAAACATGTGCAAGACCTACATGCTGAAAATTACAAGACATTGATGAAAGAAATCAATAGGTGGAGAGACATGCCATGTTCCTAGATTGGAAGACTAACTATTATACGAAAATGTCAATTCTCTCCCAAATTGATCTAAAAAGAATGTAATACTTACCAAAATCCCAGAAAGAATTTTTAGTTGTAAACAAGCTTACTTTAAAATTTATATAGAAAGGAAAAGGAACTAGAATAAGCTAAAAACATAAGCCTTGCCATCAACTTAGAATCAACAAGGAAATGCTGAGATACATAAATAAAATATAACCCAAACCTCAAAAAGGAAAATATTTTTTAAAATAAGACCATCCCAAAAATCTGCTTGGGCAGAGAGAAAGATTAACAAAGCAAATTACTAGATGTTGCCCATAAATCAGGAAGCAAGATTTATTAAAAAATCTGCAGGCAGTTCCTTGAGAATGGACTTCAGGTACAAAAATTCATTTCACAATACAGCAGGCTCCTTTCCCCTCCCACCTTCACAATAGTACTGATAATCAGAGATGGTTTTACACATACACACACACACACAGCCCACATATAGAGTGCTCCAGAAGAGCCACACTTTATTCTTCTTAATGTTTACTTAAAAAGGTTGGAGTCACTTATCTTTCAATGCAATGTAGGAAAGTGTAAAAGGGTTTTTTTGCTATCAAACTACAAAATAATCAATAAACCCCAAAGTCTACAGAAAAACAATAAAACAGAGCTTTATACTACTCACTGTCTCCTTAAATTAACATATCCCCAAATATGTTCTTTTATTTACTCAACAAGCCTTTACTAACAAGTCAGCTATTAGTACAGGAGGGAGAGGGGAGGGAACTATACATCCCATTTTACTCAGGACATTGCCATTTTATGCTTATTGTCCCTGCAAATGCCTTTTTACTGGGGTACAGGCAAAATATCAAATGCCTATCAATGTCTTCTTTTACAAATACAGTATTTCAGTTTATAGAGCAATATACTAAGAATTTTGAAAAAATTCTCTCAATATATAAACAGATCTAGGAAAAAATCTAGAGAACTACAAATAACAGTAGTTAATCTTGTGGTGGGATTACAGTTGGTTTTCACTTTTTTCTTTATATCTCTCTATACTATTAATATCTAAAATTATTTTTTTACAATAAACATATTAGTTTTTACACTTAAGAGGGAGTTATTTCTATTTGTTAAAATGCAAGCCTTCTTTCTAACCCAAATCCTCATTCACTTCAAAAGCATGCACTAGTCTTCTCTGATATATGTTATTCACCAAGCACTGAGGCAATGTAATGTTGTGCAAAGAAAATTAGCTTTTAAGATGCAGAAAATTTAAATTCCACAACCAGCTCTGCTGTGGAAAATATAGAACCTTCCTATCTACCTGTCAAAGTTGTTAAAAGGATCAAATTAGAATCCATGTGAACATACTTTAATGCAATGTATTAATGTGAGCTGTGACTATTACTATAACTCCATGAACAAACTGTGTGCCTCAGATCTCATACATAAAATGAAGGTGTCCTATTAAATCAGCTCCAATTCATTCCTAAATCTGAAATTCTGGTATTAACAGTGTCCCCTTAACTGAGCCTTCTACCTGCATCTAACCTACCTCCTCTGGAGGTATACGTTTTTTTATGGACAATGGTTCCTGGGTCTTCACGTTTTCTATCTTCACTAGGACACAATCAACTCTCCACATTCTTCTCTTATGGCTCTGACTGCCTGAAAGTTAAATAAAATATGTCTGTTCCCTCCAAACAGACTTAAAATCCCCTCTTAATCTAATTTGTATTTCATGCTCTCTACCTTCCATGTGTTGCGGTGTAGAGTAGTGGCTATGCGCATGGATTCCAGAGCCAGGCTGTATAGGTTCAAATGCTGATCTGCTATGTCACCAGCTCTACAATGTAACCTTGAACAATTTACTCTCTCTGTGCCTCAGTTTCCTCATCTGTAAAATAGGGATAACAACAGCATACCTGCTGTTGTGTAAAGTACTGAAAACAGTGCGTGGATATAGTAAATGTTATATAGTGACTCAAGTCCTTTTCTAATGTTGCTTCTCTGAAAGTATAATGCTTACAGGCTAAGATAAAACAAAGAATCAACATTTGCCTCTTGCTTTTTTCTCATTGAAGAATGTCTTATTTTCACCTATCAAAAGTTTTTCCATATCACTGTAATAAAGTCACACTAACTCTTCATCATTGGGTATTTTTCTTTACTCTTTGTTCAAATCCTCCTATCTAACATTTCCCAAAATTTATTCCTCAGATCACTAGTTCCTCAAGATGTCATAAAGGGAAAAAAAGGTTCAGTGATCATAGAAATTTGGAAAATGCTGAGTTAATATTAAACAGGTTTCTTTACTCTAAGTCTCTGACATGTTAACATGCACTATGACATTCCAAGAGAGGATACAAGGAGCCACATTGGGAAATGCTGCTGTTCCAGTCCTCTGACAATCTTGCATACAAAATATGCTGTTGTATAAACTCAATATTTTATTAATCTGATTCACACAAAGTCTGTTTCCAAGTTCATGCTGAGAAATATGGCTCAAGAAACTAATAACTAGCCAGTGCAGTGGCTCACACCTGTAATCCTAGCACTCTGGCAGGCCAAGGCGAAAGATCGCTTGAGGTCAGGAATTCAAGACTAGCCTGAGCAAATGCAAGACCCAGTCTTTACCAAAAAGAAAAAAAAAGAAAAAAAACTTATTCCGGCATGGTGGCACATACCTGTAGTCCCAGCTACTCAGGAAGCTGAAGCAGGAAGATCGCTTGAGCCCAGGAGTTTGAGGTTGCAGTAAGCTATGATGATGCCACTACACCCTACACAGGGCAACAGAGACTCTGTCTAAAAAAAAAAAAAAAAAAGACACTAATAACTGCTGCCCTGCACGAACTACTTTCGAAATTTCTGAATTCTGTTTTTGTTTTTTTTTTTGAGACAGAGTCTCACTGTGTTGCCCGGGCTAGAGTGCCGTGGCGTCAGCCTAGCTCACAGCAATCTCCAACTCCTGGACTCCAGCGATCCTCCTGCCTCAGCCTCCCAAGTAGCTGGGACTACAGGCGTGCTCCACCACGTATGGCTAATTTTTTTATATTTTTAGTTGTCCGGCTAATTTTTTTTATATTTTTTGTAAAGACAGGGTCTCGCTCTTGCTCAGGCTGTTCTCGAGCTCCTGAGCTCAAGGGATCCTCCCACCTCGGCCTTCCAGAGTGCTAAGATTACAAGCGTGAGCCACCGTGCCCAGGCTTGAAATTTCTGAATTCATATTCGTCAACCTCTTAAAAAGGAAAACCACCAATGACCAGCTCCATACTCTTAGGTCAAAGGTTATTTACCTCATGATGGGATTTTAACCTATGTATTGGCCAAATGTCCTTTGAGCAAATCTATTTATTCAATATTCCCAAATTTTCTCTCAATTTTCAATAATAAGGACTCACACTCTTCCCTTAACGGAATTCCACCACAGAGCATTTATCAAATCATCTTAGTACCAGTGCTGGCATAAATATAGTGCCCTAAATAGACAACTTACAGTGTTGAAGAAATATTTTCTAAAACGGCATCTAACATATGAAGAAGGAACAACAGCATTTCACTATTTTGCAATCCCTGATGAATTAATAAAGCTAAGCAATTATCATCAATAGCTGCTAACATCAGAAAGAGAGACCTTATGTACCTGCTGATGGAAACACAAACCACTCCTACGAAGTACTCTTTCAAAAAAAAATTTATCATTTACAGGAAATTTAGGAGATAGAAGAATATGTTAAATGACATTACAGAGATGCAATCAGCAAAATGACACATAGGAAGCTTCTCAGGGCAAACAATCTGGTTTCTTTTAATAAAAAAAAATTGTAAGGAAGAAAAAAACTATTGGAGACAATCTAAAAACTAAAAGTGATTTAATAAACATGCCAAACAATTATAAAGTATGGACCTTATCTGAATGACACTTCAAGCAAATAAACTATATATTAATATAGTTAATTGGAGATACAGATAATATCTGTATCTATCTACAAATCAGAGAAATATGAAAACTGATTACATATTTGATGATATTAAGAAATGCCATAAAATGTTTTTGGTATGATAATGGTGTTATGCTTACACTATAAAAAGAGAAAAAGAGAGAGAGAGACTATCTTTTAGAAATCAATACTGAACTATCTGAAATGTACAAATTACATGTCTGGGATCTGATTTAAAACAATCCAGGTAT
>NW_012147634.1:4206329-4207260 GCF_000956105.1 Propithecus coquereli | reverse complement strand
AATAAACGGGGAGAGAGGCAGGCAGGGACGACATGTAGGACCTCACAGGCCATGGCTAGGAATTTGGCTGTTAT
Organism: Propithecus coquereli; assembly: GCF_000956105.1. NCBI lineage: Eukaryota > Metazoa > Chordata > Mammalia > Primates > Indriidae > Propithecus > Propithecus coquereli. The sequence goes on along the minus strand of NW_012147634.1, from coordinate 4,207,186 downwards.
TTTAATTGTAAAAGGAAGTCATTTAAAGTATTAAGCAACAGAGTGATTGACACTTAAAAAGATCATCCTAGCTATGAAGTAGAAAATGGCCAATAGGAGGTCAAGTGAGAAAGTAGGGAAACCAGAAGAGAGACTATTTTAACTAACCCAAGCAGGAGATGATGGTGGTTTAAACCAGGATAATTAGGTAGAGATGATGAAATGTGATCAAATTAGAAATGTATTCAAGAGGATTTGCTAATGGACTGGTTATAGGATATAAAAACAAAAAAAAAGAAGAATCACAGATGACACTCAGGATTTTGACCTGAGTGACTAGCTGAATTGTACTGCCATTCAGATTCTTTAAGAGCAGAATAGGAATCGCACCTTCCTGTGTTGTACAAATTTAGTTTGAGAGGCCTATTAGCTAGCCAAATGAAGTGTGGAATAAACAGATAAATTATGACGTTGGATCTTGGGAAAGGGGTCTGGGTTGAAGACATAAATGTGAGTCAATCGACATATAGATAGTATTTAAAACCACAAAACTAGATAAATGTAACTGGGGCCAGGTGTGGTGGCTCATGCCTATAATCCCAGCACTTTGGTAGGCCAAGGTGGGAAGATCATTTGAGGCCAGATTTCAAGACTAGCCTGAGCAAAATAGTGAGACCTCCATCTCTACAAAAATAAAAAATAAAAATAAAATAGAAAAATTAGCCAGGAGTGGTGGCACATGCCTATAGTCCCAGCTACTGGGGAGGCTGAGGCAGTCAGGAGGTCTTGCTTGTAACTACAGAACTTGTTACCCTATAAGCTGGGGATTTTTTCACGTTGTCTTAGTTTCTTGGTACCAATGAAATCTGACAGGATTA
>NW_012147634.1:4150806-4206279 GCF_000956105.1 Propithecus coquereli | reverse complement strand
AATTATATTTATAGAGTACTATAAGGACTCATTTGACATGAATTTCACAAGCAATCAACATGCTAAACTCTCCTATGTAATTACCCTTATTTACATGTCTCTTAACAGCATCTAACCAATTTACAGCTTTCTGCAGAAAAAAATATAGTGCTTATGTATAATTTATTTTTAAGCTTTTACTTATTAAATAAAGCAACAGTCACAGAAAAAACTTCCAGACAATATTGCCGAGTCATCGCTATCTTTCTAGACCTATGGGCCTTTAATACTTCTGGAATTTATCGTCAGCAGACTTTCTGCATAAACAGTCCAGCTCACTGAGCTCCCAAACAGGACTAGTTTTATCTTGTGTACAAAAACCCTTTCCTGCCTGCCTACTCTGAAATAAGGAGGCAAACCAACAGATGGCAGATGAAGAAGGAGGGGGTGGCGATAAGGAGGCAGCACAAGAGAGTACCATGAAAAAAGAAAATAGCATTGAGAGAACTAAAATACATCTTAAATACGAATTTAAGAATACAAAATATTCAGCAATTCCTTTGATTTTTGCAAAACAAAGTCACATTTTGTCAATCTATTACTTTAAAGCTAAGTGATTCTGTGAATTTCCATCTGACTTTATACAGCATACCATTAAGAGTTTTGAAAAGTCCTTAATATCTTAGACCAATTTAAATTAACTAAAGCCATTCGACTATCTTCAAAATGAACAAGGGAAAACCGAGACATACTAAACTTTTATCAGCATTTCACTACTGCTACACATTATTATATCTGCCTTTTCAGAAGCTACTCAACTTTCTTTTTTGACTTTAAAACAGTAAAGCGCTCCCCCTCTGCTAATCTACTATACAATAAAAACCACCTCAGTATTACTGCAGCCTAAGTAGTAGAAAGTTTTAATTAAAATATTGGTTTAAAAGATATTACAAGTGTTCCTATTAGAATTACAGTTTTAACCTAAATGACATTTCTTTAAAATGCCCTGGCTTTTAGTATAACGAACACTATTTAAGAACATGCCAATTACAACAGGTCATCTTGGCCCATTTATAATGCCAAGTATCTCTTCTGCTTTCATTAAGCCATTTTTTCCAGTTACTTATTTTAGAGATCAAGCCTGCAATACCATACAAAGTAGAAGTCCACCACTCACACTCTGGCAGTTTTACAAAGAAATAGCAACTTTTAGGCTCTGGTAATAAAAAAGGACATCATAAAAAAGGACAATTAGAGGTTGAGGTTATTCAGGGGCTCATCCCTTAGGCAGCTCCCTCTCTTCTCTATGGAAGTTTGTTAAAACACTGAGTGCCACTCTAGAGGGAAAAAAACATTTTCCTTGGGGCCCCAGTGTTTTATTACGAAAATAGAATAAAAACTTCAAAAGCAAAATGATGTTTTCTAATTTAATGAAAAATGTAATGAAAAAATGAAATTTATTGACTTCTATTCATTTAATTCACATTTTTAGAATTAATTTGTCAATATTAATTGTAACAATAAGAACATCAACAAGTAAGATTTTTGCAAACCAACTGCAGGGTTTTGCCCAGGTTTTGCTTCACGAGGCCCCAGCCTCAAAACTATCATGAGTTAAATACAACTCACATGGCAGTTAACATGTTAAACAGGAGAATAATATCTGCCTATCTCACAGAGGTGCTATGAAGATCAATTGAGAAAATCTTTACAAAAGTATTTTGTAAACTAAAAAGCTATAAATAAATGTAAGTTATTATTTCTCTACTTGTTTGTATACTAGACAGTTTGCTTAACCTTGCTCCTTAATATAATATCAGTGGCTTTCAAAATCTACCAGGAAAAGCTTCGTATTTCAAGGCATAGAGTTTTACAAATATTCACTTTTCTATAGCAAAGTTCAATCCTCACACACCAATTACCGTTCTCTTCTAACATGTATTCTTCTTCTTGGCAAAACAGAACAAGAAACATTCTTTAAGAAATCAAAGCAATATGTAACCCCTAAAATTCTGACTCAACTGTCACCACGAATGCCTGAATACCTATATAGAATGGTCCTGCTCACGCAACACTACTTGGATGGGATTTTAGGTCAGCCAAAGTCATCACATTGAGGATGGCCATTTCTATGTTCTGCTCCCGACAATCACCAATATCCCTTTCATTTCTGAATTCTCATCCAGTCTGTATCACTCACTAACTGTGTGATCTTGGGCAAGTTACTTAACCTCTCTGTGCTTCAATTTCCTTATTTGCAAAATAAGGCTTTACCTCATAGGTTTAAAAGTGGTTTAAATAATACAAAGAAAAATGCTAAGAGAGTGGATGTTAAGTGTTCTCACCACAAAAATGATAACTATGTGAAACAATGCATACGTTAATTAGCTAGATTTAGCAATTCCACAACATATATATACTTCAAAATATCATGTAGTATTAATACATGAGAAATACATATAATTTTATCTGTCAATTTAAAAATAAAATAAAAAATAAATAATACATGAAATTGCTTAGAACAATCTCAATACCTGCACAATAAATGCTCAATAAGAATTTGCTAATGTTATTCCTTTATATGTGCATCTGTCTACTCCCCCATCACACCATCACTAAATTACACAAATCTCTCCATCATTCTCCAACACTCATTCTTCCCAAAACAATGAGCAATTTTGAGAGAGCAGAAAAATGATCCTATTACTGACAAAATTTCATTATATATGACTAGATATTTGGTTGCATAAGAAAGTTCAGTGATACCTTATATAAAAGATACTGGTCCCCACATACTTTTAAATCATATTAACACATAGATAATATAATCTTCCTAGTTCTACATTAGGTTATCCATTTAATGCCAATACCATCAATTAGCAAGGCTGCTTACTTGAGTTGTATCACATAAAATCACCCATGACCAGAGTTTTATGGTATAGTGACTAAGGTCTTAAAATAAGGTAAAATTTTAAAGTGCTCCTATAAATGCAACTATATTTAATTTTTTTAAAAAGATCAGACAAAAACAATATCAAAAAAATCAAAATCAACAAAGATTTTAAATGAGGAGTTTACAGTGAGGAAAAACAACTTGCCAAAAGAAAGAGCAAATATTACTACTACATTAACATCATCACCATCATAATTAAGGGACAACCAAAGAGTACATTAAGTACTTGCAACAAGCACAAGAGTTAAAAATTCAAGTTTGTTTTTTACATATTACTTAGCACATGCTATGACCAATTATATGCTCTTTATCATGTTATAAATTCTAAATCCTGAGACTGGGTGCAGTGGTTCACATCTGTAATCCCAGCACTTTGGAAGGCTAAGGCAGGAGGATCACTTGAAGCCAGAAGTTCAAGACCAGCCTTGGCAACATAGCCAGACCTCATTTCTAAAACAAACAAACAAAAAAAAATTAGCCAGGTGTAGTGGCTGGCACCTATAGTCCTACCTACTTGGGAGGCTAGGGCAAGAGGATCGCTTGAGCCCAGGAGTTCAAGTTTACAATGAGTTATGATCAAACCACTACACTCCAGCCTAGGCAACAACAGAGACAGACCCTACCTCTAAAAAAATAAATAAATAAATTCTAAATCCTAACATTTCACATGTAAATACCCAATGTAAAATATTCAGTATTGTTTAACTGACTTAATAGTTCTCCTTTAACTTAAAATCTAAAAAGGTAGAATCACTTAATCTAATTTAGAGACAATTTTACTCCACAGACAACTTCCTGGCACTGCACCCTTGGCTTATTATATGCCAAGGACTTTTCTAGGCACTTGAATGAATAAGACATACAAGGTTCCTGCCTTCATGGAGTTTATGTTCCAGTGAGGAAGACAAATAAAACAGGCAGACAAATAAGACATTAGATTTCAGGAAGCATAAGTGCCATAAAAAATAAAGCAAGAGAGACAAGGGGAGTGGGGGGGTGGTTATTATTTTCTATACCATGATCACTGAAGAGCTCTCTAAAGAGGTAGACTCTGAGAACCTATCTTTAAGCAGAAGCCTGATTAATGTCAGGGAGCCAGCAGTGCAAAGAAACCTGAGGGACAAGCACTCCAAACAGGGAAGAATAAGTATTAAGCCCTGGGAATGTACCTGGCACAAAGAATATATAAGTTTAGTGTAGCAGGCATGGAATAAACGGGGAGAGAGGCAGGCAGGGACGACATGTAGGACCTCACAGGCCATGGCTAGGAATTTGGCTGTTATTTTAATTGTAAAAGGAAGTCATTTAAAGTATTAAGCAACAGAGTGATTGACACTTAAAAAGATCATCCTAGCTATGAAGTAGAAAATGGCCAATAGGAGGTCAAGTGAGAAAGTAGGGAAACCAGAAGAGAGACTATTTTAACTAACCCAAGCAGGAGATGATGGTGGTTTAAACCAGGATAATTAGGTAGAGATGATGAAATGTGATCAAATTAGAAATGTATTCAAGAGGATTTGCTAATGGACTGGTTATAGGATATAAAAACAAAAAAAAAGAAGAATCACAGATGACACTCAGGATTTTGACCTGAGTGACTAGCTGAATTGTACTGCCATTCAGATTCTTTAAGAGCAGAATAGGAATCGCACCTTCCTGTGTTGTACAAATTTAGTTTGAGAGGCCTATTAGCTAGCCAAATGAAGTGTGGAATAAACAGATAAATTATGACGTTGGATCTTGGGAAAGGGGTCTGGGTTGAAGACATAAATGTGAGTCAATCGACATATAGATAGTATTTAAAACCACAAAACTAGATAAATGTAACTGGGGCCAGGTGTGGTGGCTCATGCCTATAATCCCAGCACTTTGGTAGGCCAAGGTGGGAAGATCATTTGAGGCCAGATTTCAAGACCAGCCTGAGCAAAATAGTGAGACCTCCATCTCTACAAAAATAAAAAATAAAAATAAAATAGAAAAATTAGCCAGGAGTGGTGGCACATGCCTATAGTCCCAGCTCCTGGGGAGGCTGAGGCAGGAAGATCACTTGAGCCCAGGAGCTGGAGGTTGCAGTGAGGCAGTGACCTACGATGATGCCATGAACTTTAGCCTGGGCAACAGAGCGAGACCCTGTCTCAAAAAAAAACAAAAACAAAATGTAGATAGGGAAGGCTTTTTAAATTTAATCCTACCAGATGGCAACTATTATTATTCCCATTTTACAGATTAGGAAACTGAGGCTAAGAGATTAAGACATGCCTAACATCACTCTGCTAAGTGATAGAGTTAGAAAGAAGAGAAAAGGAAAAAGAAAAACAGATCTACCTGACTACAAAGCCCATGACCCTTCTCAACTGGGGCTCATCATCTAAACTGAAACAATAGAGTGACTATTTTCTCAATTCTCTCAAGGATGGTATATAACTAGTGCCATTCTAGATGCACTGGAAAGAAGTTAAATCTCTACATACAACAAATGTCCAGGTGTTTTAGAGCATTAGGGTTTGATTCTCTCATGAAACCCTAGTTGAAAAAAAATACTATATTATTTCATTGCTTCTATTAGGAATCATTTAAAATGAGAGAGATTCCTGCACAGCAAAGGAAACAATCAACAAAATGAAAAGGCAACCTATGGACTGTGAGAAAATATTTGCAAACTGTGTATTAATATACATATGATAAGGGGTTAATTTCCAAAATACAAAAGGAACACAACTCAACAGCAAACAAAACAAAAATAAATAACCTGATTTAAAAGTAAGCAAAGGACCTGAATAGTCATTTCTCCAAAAAAGACATAAAAATGGCCAAGAAGTATATGAAAAGGTGCTCAACATCACTAATCATTAGGCAAATACAAATCAAAACCGCAGTGAGATATCACCTCACACCTGTTAGGATGGCTATTATCAAAAAGAGATAACTCACAATCCTGAAAGTGCTGTGCAAAAAAAGAAAAAAGACAAGAGCTAACAAGCATTGGTGAGGGTGTGAAGAAAAGGGAATACTTGTACACTGTCGGTGGTAATATAAACTGGAACAGCTATTACAGAAAACAATGTTTTCCATAAAAAATTAAAAAGAAACCAACCATATGTCCAGCAATCTCTCTTCTGGGTATATACCCAAAGGAAATGAAATCAGTACATCAGAGAGATGTGTGCATTCCCATGTTCACTGCAGCATTATTCGCACTAGCCAAAATACGGAAGCAACCTAAATGTCTGTCAGTAGATGACTAGAAAAAAAATTGTGATACACACACATACACACTGGAATCTTATTCAGCTTTTAAAAAGGCGATCCTGCCATTTGTAACAACATGGATGAACCTGAAGGACATTATGTTAAGTGAAATAAGCCAGACAGAAAAAAAAAGACTGCATGGTCTCTCTTATATGTGGAATCTAAAAAAAACGTCAAATACATAGACACAGAGAATAGAACAGTTAGGGAGTGGGAGAAGATGTAGGCCAAGGGGACAAAGTTGCAGTTACATAGGATGAATAAATCTCGAGATCGAAAGTACAGCATGAGAACTATAAGTAACAATAACGTATACTGGAAATTTTCTAAGAGAGTAGATTTTAGGTGTTCTTACCACCAAAAAAGAAAAAAGGTAACTATGTGAGAAGACGGGTATGTTAAATTGCTTACCTGTAAGAATCATTTCACTATATATGTGTATATCTAAACATCATGTTGTACACCTTAAATTTATACAATAAATAAGTAAACCTGAAATAAATAAATAAAATGAGACAGAAAAGATTGGTGAACAACATAAGTTACCATAGTGACTTTTCATGGGCTTCTCTTTGTAATCAGTAAGATCAAGTGTTATCCGAGGTTTTTATAGCACAAAAGGTGATTTTACTTTCAGACTACACAAGACCTCTATTGGTTCCATTCACAATCAGCACTCACAATCTGTCTTCCTGGGAACATCACTTCATCAGAAAACCACTAGAATATAAGCTCCTCAAGTGGAAGAATCTTTGATTTTTTTATTAATGTGTTCCAAGTACCTGGAGCAGTGCCCCTTCTGGGAAAGAACCTAAATTATCAGTCTTGCTTGTAACTACAGAACTTGTTACCCTATAAGCTGGGGATTTTTTCACGTTGTCTTAGTTTCTTGGTACCAATGAAATCTGACAGGATTAGCCTAATCCAGAATTTTAAACTGTCAGTTTCATCTTTATTAAGATTGTCCTTCTTCCTTATGGAACTATGACAGTTCCAGATACTACCCATTACCGGTCAAAACTGACACTGTGGGTTATCAGTGTGTATTTTGTATACTGATCATAATAACTAGCATACAATGTGAACCAGTAATCACTATGGCATACATATTCTAGAGGAAGAAATATTCTCCTTACAATTTTTTATCCTTTGTTAAACTCCACAAGTATTTCACAGCACAGGTTTTATGACTCAATGCAGCCTCCATTAAACATAAAAGGTTTCAAATGAAAAATCTTCACTAGGCCAGAAATTGCATTCTAATCGATTTTACCTGCATGTAATAACCTACATGTATCAGTATAATATTGATGGGTGGACAATGTATTTCATTTCAAGTTGTAAGAACCCACCAACCACCTGTATTAAGTGCCCTTCCACAAGGGGTCACTGGAAGGACTATTAAGCAATTTTTAAAAGATTTATCTCTGGCAAAAAAAAAAATTAAAAAGCATGACAACACATTCTGTTTGTGAGCCTGCAGGAAAAATAGGTGCTCTATTACTGGCAGGAATGCAAATTGGTACAACGCTTGTGGAGGAAAATTTGGGAATACCTAACAAAACCACATGTTCACTTTTTGGCTCAGCAAACCCACTTAGAGGAATCTACCTTGAAGATACACCTCTAACACCACTAAAATACATATGGCAAAGATTATTTATTACAACACTCTCCATAATGCAAAATATAGGAAACAACCTAAATGCCCACACATAGACTAAAGGTTAAATAAGATACATCTACACAGTTAAGTACTAACAGCTGTAAAAAGAATGAAGACTATAAAAAGAATATTTCTTCAAACGAATGAACTTATTTGGAGTCATTTCCAGAATATACTGTTCAGTGAAAAAAGTACAAAAGAGTATAATATATTCTTCATGTAAAAAAAGAAGGGAATAGGAAAACAGTTTGGCAATTCCTCAAAAAGTTAAACATACAGTAATCATATGACCTAGCAATTCCACTTCTAGGTATAATTAAATGAAATGAAAACATGTCCACACAAAAAACTGCATGTCCATGTTCATGGCAGCATTATTCATAATAGCCAAAAAGTGGAAAACCAGATGTCCATCAATTGATGGACAAAATGTACTATATTCATACAAATGGAATATCACTCAGCCATAAAAAGGAATGACGTACTGATATATGCTACAACACTGATGAACCTTGACAAAATTATGCTAAATGAAAGAAGCCAGATACAAAATGCCACATATTATATGATTTCATTAACACAAAATGTCCAGAACAGGCAAATGCACACAGAAAGAAGATTGGAAAGAAAACACGGGGAGTGACTGACTGCTAATGGATACAAGGTTTCTTTTTGGGGTGATAAAAATGTTCTGTAATTAGACAGTGGTTGCACAACCTTATAAATATACTAAAAACCACTGAATTGTACATTTAAAAGGGTAAGTTTTATGATAATGTGAATTGTATGTCAATAAAAAATTATATGCAGATAAAAAATTGTATGCCAAAAAAAGAAAGGAATATAAGAAAACACATATGTACATGTTCATTTGTGTAAAAGAAATAAAGGAAGGGAAAAACTAGAAACTAAAAAGATTGATTACCTACAAGGCATGGGAAAGAGGCAGAAACAAAGGTGGGGAGATAGAAATGTAGTAGGAATAAGGAGAGAGTGACACTGCTCTGAGTATACTTTTTTAAGTAGTAGTGTTTAGTAACTATAATGTTTCATATACCAAAAAATAATAATAATAATAATCATTAAAATCAACCAGGATTGGAGGGAACCCAAAATGGAATACAAACAGTAACAAATGAACATAACTGTCTTACAGATGAATAAAATAACCACATTAAAGGGAGGGGGGAAGAGAATAACTAAGCTAAATAACTTTGGAAAACAGTACTTTGACTAGATACTGTAAGGCTAAAGACAAAAAGAATTACCCACAAATAGCCTAATTAGTATGTTTTTCATAAGGGTATGAGTTAGCTATAACCACTTGATGTGCACTCTGTAAGTGAACAAGTAAGTGTGCATATGAGAACCAGGTTTCTGACAGAGAAAGATAAGGAAAGGGGAAAGGTTAGAATGAGCCTTGTGATGTTGGATTAGAGCGTAAAGTATCAATATCAACTCATGGTTTTTTATGTATATAGAAATATAGATATAAATGTGTGCACACACATGCATGGGTTAGTATGTATACACGTATTTCCTAGTTCTGTCATCTGAAGGCCTAGGAGTAATAACAACCCAATAAACATACCAAGTAAACAGATTTAGATATTAAATACTATTCTCCAATAAAAGGAACCAGAGCTCCTTGGAGAAGTGGGTGATTCCAGGACTGGGGCAGAAAAAAATAAGAGCACGGAACAGCCATGGCCCCAGTATGTAAGACAAGTGTTTTGTTGGGCATGGTGGCTCACGCCTGTGACCCTAGCAATCTGGGAGGCCGGGGTGGGAGGAACCCTTGAGCTCAGGAGTTCCAAACCAACCTGAGCAAGAGTGAGACCCCATCTCTACTAAAAATAGAAAAATTAGCCGGGTGTGGTGGTGCATGCCTGTAGTCCCAGCTACTGGGGAGGCTGAGGCAGTCAGGAGGATTGCTTGAGCCCAGGAGTTTGAGGCTGCTGTGAGCTAACGCCACGGCACTCTAGCCCAAGCAACAGAGTGAGACTCTGTCTCAAAAAAAAAGACAAATGCTTGAAAAAGAGTGGAGGCCAACCAGAAAGAGCTCCCAATGGCCACAACTGGAACAATTTGAGCAAGAAAATAAATAATGATAGTACTGGATTATAACCTGTGAACAAATAATCGTAAGAACATACTGATATAAGTAATTGAATAAATGAGGAAGAAGGGACATCTCTCCCTTACAAAAGAATTCCAGTTAACAAACGTAAAAGGAAGGAATGAGGGAAATACAAAAACACCATTAGCCAAACGCCACAGTAATAACTGTTGCAGAGAAAATCCATCAATGAATGTTAAAATCAATGGGAGAAAGTTTAAGGAGAAACAGTATATCTGCATAGTCTCAAAGTATCTCCCTCAAGATATGTATCAATTACAAAGGAAAGAATAATAACTTTACAGTGAAGAAACAACACAAGCCACTTTAACAAAGTGATCAAGGTTAAAATATCACTAGCAAAAAAAACATATCAAAACCATGTACTCCCTAATAAGATGCATTGAGAAGGACACACATCACTTCTATAGTTTTCTTGCAAACCATGCATAACTACCTCAATCTAATCATAAGAAAAACATTAGACAAGACAAAATGAGAGAAACTCTACAAAATAACTGACGAGTACTCATCAAAAATGTCAAGGTCACGAAAAACTATGAAAAACTGAGGAACTGTCAGAGATTGAAGGAGACTAGGAAAACACAACAACTAATGAATGTGGGATCCTCAATTCCTGGAACAGAAAAAAAGGCATTAAGGGGAAAAAAATCAGTAAAGTTCAAATAAAACCTATGCTTTGCTTAGTAGTATTATACTAATGCTAATTTCCTGGCTTTGCTAATTATACTATGGTTATGTAAATTGTTCATATTAGTGGATGCTGAGTGAGGAGAATATAAGAACTCTGTACTATCTGTGCAATTTTTCTGTAAGTCTAACATTGTTTCAAAATAAATCGTTAAAAATAAATAAATAAGGGCAGCACGGTGGTGCCATGGTGGCACTTTGGGAGGCCAAGGCAGAAGGATCACTTGAGGCCAGGAGTTCAATATCAGCCTGGGCAACATAGCAAGGGAAACCCCCATCTCTATAAAAAATAAAAAAAAAACCAGGCATGGTGGCCTGCACCTGTAGTCTCAGCTACTCAGAAGGCCGAGGCAAGAGGATTGCTTGAGCCCAGGAGTTTGAGTTTGCAGTGAGCTGGGAGGATGCACTGCATTCCAGCCCGGGCAGTGAGACCCTGTGTCTAAATAAATAAATAAAATCCAGCAGTCAATCATCTGATGCCACTGTCATATTTCCTTGCTCAGGGATCTCATCTGGAATTTAACATTCCCATTAATTCAGAAGACCCAGTAAGTAACAGCAGAACAAATTAATTCATAAAAATCATGTCTAGTATCTAGTAAGTAAATTACCTATTTTATGCTCCCTTACTATAATTTCTTTAGTTAAAAAAATGCTGACAGATGTGACTTTATTGGCTTTGCAAACTTATTAAATGACTTGACCAATTTTTACATTTTCAATATCATGATAATCTGCAGTATGTACCTGTAACAACTCATTTCATGTGTCTGTTAAAGCAAAGTTTCATTTACAATAAAAAAACTATCTTCAATAGATTACAGTAACTTTGTTACTTGTTCTCATATAGTTGTCCAACTATAAAATTTGAGTTTTGTTTTACAAGTTTGCTTTTACACTAATACAAACTTCTCCCCACACCCGAAACCACAATGTCATTATCACCAATTTAAGATCCAAAAATCTGAATTTTAACAGCTCAGATGTTCAACGTATCCAGTTCTTTTTTTCTTTCTAATATTAAGGAGTATTTAGTCCTACTTAGTTGAGAAAAATGGTTGGGACTTTAGAATTGTATTACTATTTATTCTTTACATCTTCTACTAACAAATCCAGTCCAATCAACAACACATTCTCAGAAATTCCTTTAAATAAAATGGAATTTTCAGGAGACATTTATATTAATGAGCAAATTAGGTGATATGTTTACATTTCCTTTTTCCTCCATGTACCATCAGCATAGCATGCCTGCACTGGGAATGGAATACATGACCAGCAAATGAATGGAAGTGTCACATGCAAAAGGTTTGACTGGAAATTTAAGAAGCAAAATGGTAAGAACTTTAGGGAAAGCAAAATTCATAAAAGTTTACAATTACAAGGAGCCTTAACATGCCATTTAATCCATTCCAATGACAACAACTTCAGACAGATGACTATCTATCCTGTTTTTAAAAGCCACCAGATTTCCAGCCTCTCTAGATATTTCATTCTGCCATACAATCCTGTCGTGTGATTTGGGGGAAATATTATGACTGTACTTTGCCCTACCTGATGCTGTCTGTTTTCAAATAATATAACAATACATTTTTAACTCACATCCAAGATATATAAATGTGTACAGGTATAGAATACAGACATGTATATATATGTATGTATATGCGTAAAACAGGCACCTAGGACACTCAATTTTGCTTGTATAAACAAAAGATACAGAAACATACATATCAAAGGCAATACCCATCCCACACTAATCACAAAAAGTACTATGAAACAATGTCACAACAATTTTGTTCTAAAAACAACCAACAGAATCAATTTTATAAAACCTTGAGTTAAATAGGTCTCTTATCACTATGAATAACCACAGTTTCTTTTCTTTTCACAAACACTGCCCCTTTCTGAGCAACCACCGCAAGCAAAATTGTAAAAATACCTATGTACTAGATCCAAATAATTGATTTTTGACCGTTTGACTTTTCAATCCATTTAGCTAACAATCATTTTGGAAGAGGGCCCACTGAAAGAGATATTGATGACACAGTACAGCCAGTGATAATGAACAAGTAACCAGTTTTAATCAAGCAGGCCAAAGAAATGATTCAAGGAAAACAAATCATTTTTGGAACATATATAGAAAGGGGAAGTCCCATGCGAGGACGAGCCAAGCACTACTTGAAAAAAAATATGTGTCTGTTTGAAAATACACCAAAACGTTAACCATGAAATGCTGTCTCTGGAGTTGGAATGACAAAGATGGGTTTGTTCAGATTTGTTGTTCCTATTATTAGATTATCCATATTTTCTAAGTATTAGAGACATTTTTTAAAACTAAGGAAAATTCTGTCCCTGTGTTTCACTCTCTAAGATAGATAGCATGTCTTTTACATAACCTCCTGGGAGAGGAGGTACCAGCTCCTGTCCTCCCGGTGTCTCCCAGGAACCTGCCACCCATCACAGAAAAGATTTCACCATGCTCCCTGGGACAGCTCCTGTCATCATCACCCTCATCTCACTCTGGAGACTACACAATGCGCCTCGCCTTCCCTCCCGGTAGCAAAGGCTCTATAATTTGTTATTTTATCGAGGCGGTGGATTTAGAGGAAGGTTTACCAGACGATGAGCTGCCCCCACCCAAAGGCAGAGGAGAGGAGAAAGACACGTCGGCCCAACCTCCAGCCCTCTAAATGCGGCTGGCAACTGGGGGCACCGGGGTCGCGGCTCTACCCGGATCCCGACAGAGCCGGGCTGCGGCCTCCGCGCCCAAGCGCCGGTCGGGGGAGGGGCACTCGTTAGCGGATATAAGAGTGAGAGAAGGTCAGAGACGCGACCACTGAGAGGCTGAGGGACAGGTACAGCAAGCTGCTGGAGGGGCGGGTCCCTTCGCCCTCTCCGGCTGGCGGCTCGGCTTCTAACGCGGCTGCGGAGATGCCTGGGTGGCTGGAGGCCTCTGGGGCCGGGGGCCTGCACCGCGCCGGGAGGGCTCCCTCAGGCCTCCGCCTGCTGCCTACCCGGGACCCCAGCAGCCCTGCTCGGCGGCGGCCCCGGAACGGCCCCGGCCGGCCTTGCGCCGAGGGCCGAGCACACGCACAGATGGCCAGGAGGACAGAAGAGGAGGCGTTACCGTACGCGGCTCTGGAGCAGGCGGGGGTGGGGCGCGGTTCCAGCGACCCGAGCTGGGCTCGGCAGCGGCTGCGACGGCCGAGTCCTTTATTTTTGCTGCAGCAGCGGCGACTTGTCAAAGGGAAAGACGTAAGAGGCGGCGGCAGCGGCGGCAGGCGAACCTCGCGGGATTTGGGCGGAACTCTCGCGCAGTCTGGCGCGCTCGCCCCGCCCCCTAGGCCCAGCGCGGGAGGCCAGACGCCGGTGAGGTGGAGCGAGGCTGCGGGCTGAGGGAAAAGGGGAATGGGATTTGTGGGTGGGGGGAGCCAACCAAGGTTCTGGGGATACCCTGCTGCTGCGCATCCCTCACCTTTAAGCCTTCGCGGAGTCCGGACGTCCGCTCGCGGCGTCCGGACTCCTTCGTTAAGGCACAATTGGAGACTTTTCACAAAGGGCGGTGAGGAGCGAGGGGCCCGCTGGTGCGCCCCGTTTTACTCGTGATCGGCGGGGAAGACCCCACCGCCCAGCGTCCGGGTGCTGCCGGACTAAGGGACACGTGGAAAAGTGGCCGGCGGGGTTGGGGGCCACACCCCTTTTTATGTCCGACGCACGCCTGGTGTGCTGAGCTCTTTATCTCCCGTCATAGCGAACCCCAGCCCTCTGGCCCGTCAAGTTCAATCCTATGAAAGCGTCTCACTTGACCTACTTCCACCTTGTTATTCGTGTCTTTCTGTGCTGCAGGACTGCCAGAACACTGGGGCCTGCCACTCGGTTTTCTTTCATGCTTTCGGAACGCTGAAGTAAATTGTCTTTTGGGTGACTTACATTCTTGACCGTGACCCCGACGTCTACAAAGAAGCCCCGTGAGGGGAGGGACGTTGACTGGCCTAACAGAGGTTCAGGTGGTCATTAAATTGTTAAATGAGTATTCCATCCCCCAAAAAATTCCACCTCCCACCTCCTGTACTTTTTTTTTTTTTTTTTTGGAGACAGGGTCTTGCCTTGGGAGGCTGAGGCAGGAGGATCACTTGAAGCCCAGAGTTCAAGACCAGCCTCAGCAACATAGGGAGACCCCAATCTCTACAAAATATAAGAAAAAGATAAGCTGGGCATGGTGGTGTGCACCTGTAGTCCCAGCCCCTGTACCTATTTTTACTCCTACATTCCCACTTTTCAAAATACTCTATTACAGTGAGTTCCGATTATTCGTAACTAACTGTGAGGATATGGAGCCAAAGAATGGAGTTGGTCTGCTCTCTAGAAGTTCACAATCTAATTGGAGGTATAGGAGGAACACACAAACAACATATAGGCCACGTATTCCTCCTAATGTAAAAAATTATGGTATTGTAACAGAAGTAAGGGCCTGGAAAAGGGCAAAATGTATTACAAGTTGTCTCTTTAAACCCCACCACCACTCTTTGGGAATTAAAACCTGCATTCCTGCCTGAGGCCAGTGATCAGAGGGGCAGGGGAATGTCCTTTGCTCTTTGTACCACAGGAGATGGCTCAATGGAATTGTCCAGATTGTCTTCACCTGCGATGCTATAGTTAAACAGCAATAGCTGGAAGCTGAAAACTCCATTTAAAAGCTCTGTATTTCTGCTTATAAATAGGATCATGGTACTTTAAGAGTCTGCCATCCTCCTCATTTGCCAGCAAATTAATAAACTTCTCTTTCCTTTTCCTCAAACCACTTGTCCTCATTCTTCTGATGCGGCTTTGGTGAGGCCTCGGGTATGAGTGCCAAAATTTTGGTAACAGTATGGGCACACAAGGGAGCATTTGTCCATAGTTACTTGGATATATGTGTGCGTCATATACGTGTGTGAGGCAGTTTAGCTCAAGAGTTAGGAACCATGTGCTTCACTCACTGTCAGACACTGGTGAGAATTCTGGAATCCCCCTTAACAAGTGTGTGACCTTGGGCAAGTTGGTTGGCCTCTCTGAGCCTCAGTTTCTTATCAATCAACTTACAGGGTTCCTCGAGGAGTAAAATAGGTAAAGCTCCCAGAACATATTAAGTACTCATTAAATGGTAAGCCTTATGTGTGTAACTTTCAAGTTCCTATGTATAAAATATGTGTCTATTTCTGGTAAGCTAGATGTGAGGGAGTAAATATATGAGCAGTGATATCATTGTAGCTAGTGCTTTATGATCTGGGTATTGGGTTCGAAGCTGACTCAAGACCAACAAGCTCTCTTGTCCTCCTTGTTTTAACTTATTGATGATGTAGTCTTCTATGCCACTCACAAATATGATGTTCCATTTTTCTTGAATTTGTAAAACTGTACTACTTTTGCCCATTCTCTTTCAAGAGAAGAACTAACTGTGCTTACTTTAGAGGCCAATTAAGAGATTCCCTCCTTTGCCCTCTTCTTATAAGGCTTCCACCCTCAGAGCTGTGTGGTAAAGAGAATTGAATACAATTGAGTTCTGTTGCATACAATTAGCAAATACACTTAGTGTCAGCAAGTAAGCCCTGACTACTTTCCGTTCTCATTTCCATGCCATCCTTCTTTCCCAAAATACTATTTCGTAACATCTGCTGGAGTCTTTTTTCCACCTCATTCTCCCAACTACACCAGTTCATTTTATCCAGATTTCCCCTAAAGAAAAGTGTTGGAGATGGGAGGAGTGGACAGAGGTATCTCAAGGCCAAGGCCTTAGCATCGCAGGCCCTTGCCCTGGTAGTCCTCTGAGCAGCACACTCAGGCCACACCAGTCAACCACATCTTCCTCCCCTCACACACATCACCCCCACCTCCTGCCACGTATTCCACAGGCTCACACCACAGCCAGGAGGTCCCAGGCAGAGGAACTGGAGAATCAACAGAAGAATATATATATTTTTCATCTTTCATCGGCATATAGTAAATATATGGCTCCTAAATAAAAATTAGGGCTAAGTCAGAAGGGAAAAAATCCAGCAGAGGAGTAAAGTGTGGAGGCAGAGCAGCCAGGGGTAGGAAAGACTCTTGGCATAAGTTCATGTTGCCCTTGGCACTTGCCTTAGGAAACAAATATCTCTGAAAACACAAAAGAGCTCCAAAGCAGGAACACACATACGTGAGTCCTTGTATCTCCTGAAATTGCAGCCTATTTGCCCTCACATTACACAGCCTTTCTGAGCCTAGTCTCGTATCTGTAAATAGGGGTCCTAATGGGTTTCCTGCCTGCCTCAGAGTATCATGAGAGTCAAGTAACTAAAAAAATACTTTGTAAGCTTAAAGCACTATTTAAATGTGAGGCATGATTATTGATTCATTCACTTAACAGATCTTCGTTGAATGCCTGGCATAAGCCAAGCACTGTGTAAGGCACTAAATATACTGTGGAGCAAACTTTAATACTTGTCCTCAAGGAGCTTATGGTCTAATGAGAGGAGATAGGGAAGAAAATAGATAATTATAATACCGTGTGAAGAGAGTGCAACTTGTGAGGGTACAGGGGGAAGCAGGGAGAAAGAGGAAAGGCAAAGAGCTGAAAATAGCACACCTAATGAGGATCCAGCCCCTTTCATGAAGAGTGATTACTAAATCAACTTCAAAATAACTTCAACAAATTGTTCTGTTGCAGGTTGTGAATTCTGCTTTTTAGTAATAAAACTCTCGTCTCCTAAACCATTAGAAAAGAGTCTTTGATGTGGAGTCATTACATACACCCATTAACTTTGAAGAAAAATGGAATTAATGGAGGGAAAAATCAGTGGTATCTTAATTGGAAACATTTTGTTCTTACAGCTTGTGTTTAAAGAGAAAGAGAATGTGTTCCACCCCAAACGCTTAGTCCCCAATAGTTCCCTTCAGCCAGTCTCTAAGCACATTTAAGGTAGGCTAGGCCAAGCTGTGATATTTGGTATATTAGATGTATTAAAGGCATTTTTTACTTATGATGGGTTTATCAGGGTGTAACCCCCTCATTAGTGGAGGAGTATCTTGTACTCTGCTTCTTTACAAAAAGACTTTGAGCTGGCCATTAACACTTTATTCATAATCATGTTCTCCACAAAGAAACTCCAAGAGAGTGTATCAGTCAATCATGTCTCACATTTATTGAGTGCCTACTGAAAGGGGCGGCCTTGCAAAAAGAACAGGGAAATACCTAATCCCACAATTTCCCCAGTAACAGTTAAAAATCCATTCTATGAATTCTCTCACTAACAGGCACCCTGCAGGAGTTCTGTTTTGCACAACCTCTGAAAAGAGCTGCATAGAGAGGAAAGAGATGTAAATCTCTCTCTTTCAAAATTGCTTGAGAATCTGCTTTTTACAAGTCTAAAGGGTGCCTGAGTGAATAGCAGGGTGCAAGTGAGGTCCAGGCCTCTGCTATATCTCAAGGACAGAGTCACCATGGAAAGGCAGGAGAGCCAACTCTTGGACTTTGACATCCTCATGGTTTTTGTCATCTACCTGCCGCCAAGAAGAAAGAAAGGAGCAGATGCAGCAGTTTCTCGACTGTAACCCGCCATTTTACAACCCCCTTTAAAAAGCCTCAATAGCTGGTTTTCAGAACCAGCACATTCTTCCTTTTCCACCTCTGTGCTGGTCTTTTTCCCCTCTTCCCCAGGGAAAAGTAAATAAACCTCTTCTTTCTATCCTAATCTCTGTGTGAGAAATCTTTCTCCTCCCACGCCTTGAGCACCTACTAAGCTTTCCACCCTAACACCTACCATGTGTAAGACATTGTGCTAGAGCTATAGGCTATACAGAGTATGTCCTTGCCCTTTAGAGGTCTGAAAACTAAAGGTGGAGATAAATATCCATGAAAATGTAGCTAAATAATCAACAATTCTATCCCTTTATCCCTATAACTGATCCTATCCTCAATATTTGTCATAGGTTGTATGAGTAAAATTGTAAACTTAGGTACCCAACTTCTGAAACTTGTTTACTCTATACTACTGCTCCTCCAGAGAAGCAGGAGGAGGAATGGCCAAGGAATGGCAAGATGTTAATTGTAACTTGATATTTATAGATCTATGATAGTTATTTTAGTAGGTCTTCTTTAAATACATCATCCTTTAAACAGAGTGCAACCATTACAATTTTCTCTTGGTACAGGTAAAATTTGAAATTGGCCAAACCCAAGGGCCAATTAAAATTAATTTTGGAAGCAAAGACTTGTGTAAAAATATTAGCCATCAATAAAAAGCAATATAATACAAACTAAAAGAAGGTGCAGAAAAAAATAAATATTCTCAGAATTTGGAAAAGAGAAGATATTGCTGGTCAGAGAAAACTTCATCTAGGTAATAGAATTTAGGAGGGGAGCTGACAGCTAAATATAAAAAGTTACATATTCTAATTATAATGTATTCTCAAAACACAACCTCCAAGCCACAAAAGTTGCCTAGAATTTTTGTTAAATGTATCTACATATGAGAACACATTCATTACCTTCTTTCATACTAAGGGATAATTGATCTGCCAAAGAGATTTGAAGGGAAGCACAGATACTAAAAATAAGACCACAAGATTGGCAGGTAGTTCTTTTGGAAGTAGATTTCCTTCTTACTAAATGCAAACCTTATAGGGTTCCTATTTGAAATCCATAAAATGAAATATAACATACACCAAGACAACCCATCATCTAAACAATAGTCAAAACTTCCCTTACTAGCTGTTTCTTAAGCCTACAACACAATATCCATTTTTAGATAAATGATTTTTACAACAGTTTGTCAGTGTTGTTTCATCAAAACACAACTGCCTGGGGCAGACACAGATGAACGTTTTTCTCATTCAGCAGCAGGGAATTCCATTCCAGGGAATGGAATGTTGATGCTGGGGAAAGAAAATGAAGCTACAGGGAAACACGTGTGCCTACATGGGAGAAGGGGAGGAAGAAGGGAACTAACATTTATAGAGTGTTATCCATGCCAGACACTGTGGTAGCACAGTGAGAGGATGATGAACTAGGCAAACTTTGTTCTGTAAAGAAAATAATAGAATGTATGTATAAATAATTATGACAAAAGTTAGAAAGTTCTGAGTACAATAAAGGAGGCATCCCTTTTCCTCCTTTTAAAGGATTGGGGAGCTTAGAAAAGGTATAGTTGAATTTCAGCAGGTTGGGTCAGGGTCAGTTAATGAGAAATGAATTCTTAAAGATTCAGTGGTTAATTCTGGACATGGCAGAATAAGCACAAGGAATAGCATAAGCAAAAGCGTGCCCAGGATCAGCAGGCAGTCCAGTTTAGCTGTAGCTTCGTGGTGCTTATGTTATTCAGGACGCTTGTTTGCAAATGACAGAAACCCAACCTGAACTAGCTTAGGCAAAAGTGAAGAATTAGCTCAAAGAATTCAAAAAAGGGTTGAACAGTCAATCTAGGTTAGGGCAATGAACCAAGGCTTCCAGAACTTCTGGAACCAGATAGTGTTCAACACTACCAGAACACTCTTGCTTATTTGGCTTGCTGCATTAGCTTCAATTTCTCTCAAAACAGACTGGCTTCCTTCATAGAGCTGGAATGTGGCACCTCCTAGTTTTACGTCTTACCACTTCCACCACTAGAACGAGACTAATGCTCTTAATTCAAGTTTGAAAAATCCTAGGGGGAAAAAACGCTGATTGGCCAGGCTTGACTCGGTGCCCATCCTTAGACCAATCCCAGGGGGCCCATGGGAATGGCAGGGCACACCATAGATATACATCATAATATGTGAGAAAAAGGGAGAGATGGGTCTGGAAAGCAGTTGAGTCTTATGAAGCTGTGCTCTGGGAATTGGTAGGGACTAAAGTTGCCTTTTTTTTTTTTTTTTTTTGAGACAGAGTTTCACTCTGTCGCCCTGGCTAGAGAGTGCAGGAGCATCATTGTAGCTCACTGCAACCTGAAACTCCTGGGCTCAAACGATCCTCCTGCATCAGCCTCCCAAGTAGCTGGGACTACAGGTGCACACCACCGCTCCAGGCTAATTTTTCTGCTTTTTGTAGAAACAGGGGTCTCACTCTTGCTCAGGCTGGTCTCGAACTCCTGAGTTCAAGCATTCCTCCCATCTTGGCCTCCCAGAGTGCTGAAGTTGGCATCTTTAAAACAAGCATTTCAGTCAGGGGGAAAACGTGTTGGCCCCAAATTATGGTAACATTCACTGAATTATCAGGGTAAAATGGGGTTGAAAATGTGATGATATTGTTCAAATTGATTAATATTTTGTTACTTCCACCAAGATGCAAAACACAGTGGATCTCTCACAATGGCTTAAGGGCAGTAGGACCTAGGATCCTTCTTCAACCTTCCAGCTGGGTCAATTTAGGTGAATATCTTTTTTTGGCGGGGGCGTGGACAGAGTCTTGCTCTGTCTCCCAGGCTAGAGTGCAGCGGCATGGTCATAGCTTACTGCAACCTCAAACTCCTGGGCTCAAGTGATCCTCCTGCCTCAGCCTCCTGAGTAGCTAGGACTGCAGGTGTGTGCCGCCACATCCAGCTGGTTTTTCTATTTTTTTATAGAGACGGGGCCTCAGTCTTGCTCCATCTGGTCTAGAACTCCTGGCCTCAAGCAATCCTCTGGCCTTAGCCTCCCAAAGTGCTAGGATTACAGGCATGAGCCACCACACCCAGCCTAGGTGAATATCTTAACCAACCTGAGCCTCGATTTCCTCACTGAAAATCAATAATAATAATTACAGCTAATATATATTGAATTGATGTTCTAAGCACTTTTCAAATATTTCATTCAGGCCAGGAGTGGTGGCTCAAGCCTATAATCCCATGCTTCGGGAGGCCAAGGCCAGAGGATTGCTTGAGGCCAGGAGTTCCAGACCAACCTTGGCAACATAGCAAGACCCAGTCTCTACAAAAATTAAAAACAATAGCCAGGCATGGTGGCACACACCTGTAGTCCTAGCTACTGGGGAAGCTGAGTCGGGAGGATCACCTTAGCCCAGGAATTCAAGGCTGCAGTGAGCTATGATCATGAGCCACTGCCCTCCAGCCTGGCTGACAGAGGGAGACCCTGTCTCAAAAAAAAAAAAATTTTTTTTTCCATTTAATCCTCACAACAAATTTACAAGGCTTTATAAATCTGAGATAATAATCCCCACTCACAGGGTTATTGTAAAGATTAAAAACCCATGTAAGATGACGCATAGCCCAATTGCCTGACACACAGCCAACACTCAATACATCATTATTTTTAATTATCCATTGCCCAGAAAAGGAAACTCCCTGTGCCTCAGGAACCAGAAGCTTTGAAAAAACGAAAACAACAACAAATGATGGAAGGGACTCTATGACTCCTTATCCCTGACATAGAAGGGGGTAGTCAGGGTATGACTTCATAGGAACTAAAATAGGCCAGGAAGAGAACTACTACCAACTAAATAGAAAGTAGGAAATGGATAAATTTAATAGCAGAATGTCAAATGAAAGACAGTGGGCTAGGTTTTTGGTTCTTTTTCTTACAGGCTAGAACTTCCCAAAAAAGGTCCATCTGTAAAACAGCTGAGCCATTTAAGGTTTTTCATCTCTTTGCCCTGAATGCAAAAAACTGGGATTATTCAACTGAGGACAGGGACTAACAGTGTATTCACTGACAAAAACCAATGTGCTTGGGCTCTGTGCTGAGCCCTTTATATACAGCTGATCCTTGAACAATGCAGGGGTTAGGGGCACCGACTCCCTGCACAATGGAAAATCCATGTATAACCTTGGACTCCCCCAAAACTTAACTACTAATAGCCTACTGTTGACCAAAAGCCTTACTGATAACATAAACAGTAAATCAACACACATTTTGAATGTTATATGTATTATGTACTGTAATCTTGCAATAAAGTAAGGTGGAGAAAAGAAAATGTTATTAAGAAAATCACAAAGAAAAGAAAATATACATGGCCCAGCGCAGTGGCTCACGCCTGTAATCCCAGCACTCTGGGAGGCCGAGGCGGGAGGATTGCTTGAGCTCAGGAGTTCGAGACCAGCCTGAGCAAGAGTGAGACCCCATCTCTACCAAAAAGAAAAAGGAAAAAAAGAAGTAAAAATAAAATAAAACCCAGTCTGGCGTTGTGGTGTGCGCCTGGAGTCCCAGCTACCAGGAAGCTGAGGCAGAAGATTACTTGGAGTCCAGAAGTTGGAGGTTGCAGTGAGCTACAATGACATCACTGCACTCTACCCAGGGCAGTGGAGTGAGACGCTGTCTCAACAAAAAGAAAAAAAGAAAAAGAAAATATATGTACTATTCATTAAGTGGAAGTGGATCATCATAAAGGTCTTCATCCTCACTGTCTTTACATTGAATAGGCTGAGGAGGAGGAAGAGGAGGACGTGTTGGTCTTGCTGTTTTGGGAGGAGGGATGGAGAGATGGAAGAAAATCCACATATAAGTGGACCCTCAGAGGTTAAAACCCTTGTTATTCAAGGATCAAATGTACATTAATATCTTTTACTCCCCCAACCACCAATAGGGTGGATCTTTTCTCTGCACTATATATGAAATAGATGAGAAAACCGAGGCTCAGAGTTTAGAAGTGACTTTATGCAGGTCATCAGCTAGTGAGTAGCAAGACTGAGATTCAAACACAGGTCTGTCTCATGTCAAAGCCTAGAATACAAAGTCAGTCCCATTTCCTTACCAGGGAGAGTACCCACTCAAAGCATGCGTATTACTAAATCTGAAAAAACTGGTGAAGCAATAGGCACTTCTCAGCTTCTCTTTCCCTACCCTTTCTCCCATGTTTATCCCCCTCCTTTGTCTCAAACACCACCTCCTGGCTGACCAGAGCTGCAGGCTTTCCCCAAGGACAGTCTTCTCTTCAAAATGTGTCTGTCCTGTCCTACTCTTCACCATAGTGATATGGCATTCTAAAGAACTGATGTGCCCATCCCTCTAGTTAACACATTTTTGCATTCTAAATTGGACTTCCTGGGAGTATCGAAAAATGTTAAGAAATAATTTAAATGATGGAAATTTCAGAATCTGAAAGAAGGGGATGGATCAGACCAAAGATGTTTAAAAACAAGTAGGCCTCTGAGAGTTTCTCAGGTTGTGCCACATAGTCCTACAGACACACACCTCTGAGTTCCCTCAGAGCTGAGACTGGGGCTGTCTTGTTCAGTGTCTGAAAATCAATAAATATGTGATGAATGCATGAATAATATTTGAAATGTATGACAGCCCCTTACTTCCCCTGGGCCTCAGACTAACCCAACAAATGAGCCAACCAACGTTCTAGGTAACAGGATTTTTGTTTGTCTTTAGCAAAACACTCCTTCCTAACCCCTCCCTCAGTGAGCCCTACTGATCCTCCCATAAGGTCAGAAAGAACCGAGCCTCAGTGAGTAGCAGTGAACCCCATCATTATGAAACACGGAACAAAGCTTCCAAGTGCACTGAGAGAATGAAGATGAACAGGTTTGCCTTTGTGTGGTGGTGAATGTGAGTTAATGCAGACAGTCAAAGCACTCACAAAAATCCAGCAAAACCAGCAGTTCCTTGAGAAACATTCACCAGTCTTTTGAGGGTCTATAGATGCATGGATGGACTCTTTTGGTTGCAAAGCAAACCAACGTAAGTAAAAAGGATTACCGCTCATGTAACTGGAAATATCATGGATACAATAAGCTTCAGAAATGGCTGGATGCAGGTAATCAAACAAGATCATCATGGATTTTATGTCTCACATATCTCCAGACACTGCATTTCTATATGATGGCTTCATTCCCAAGCAGCTCTCTGCATAAGAAGGAGTTCTAACAGATCCAGGCCTATGTTGCCCTTAGAACTCTCTCTCTCTTTTTTAATTATAAAATAAAACACAAATATTAAAAAAGAAAAACCCACCCAAAACAAATGCATAGCTCAGTCTAGGCGAACACTCTTGTCACTACCACCAAGTCAGATAATAGGATCTTGCCACCTATCCCAGAAGCTCCATCCATGGGCCCCTTTCCAATTGCAACTCTCCCATATCCTGATTTATATAATAATCACCCAAAGGTACATCCCTAAACTGGGGTTTAGTCTTTCCCATTCTTCTCCAAGCTTATATGTTTCTAAATTTCTTACAATCTTCCCCTTTCTGCCCTTACTTTATTCAATCTGTTGAATTCTTTGCACAGCTTCCCACGGTCTAGATTTTGCTGATTGCATAGTCTTGGTGCAGTTCAACATGTTTCTCTGTCCGCTGTATTTCCTGCAAATCTGCAGCTGCATCCAGAGACTGAATTAGACTCAGGTTTGGTCCTTTGGCAAGAGAACAAGAGGTGTTAGGCAAGACCATAGGGGACATAATGCCTGATCATCTCCCTTTTTTGATCTTAACAGCCACTGATACCTAATGCCCGTATCTATTAATTCATTGAGGGTTGTTAAATGATGATATTTCAATTCAAGTGTTGGCAAACTGTGGCCTGCAGACCAAATCTGTCAAATTTCCCATTTCTATAAATAAAATTTTATTGTCAGGAAGTAATAGTCAGGCATAGAAAGCCAAGATCTAAGGTCCAATCTCTCTGGATGCACCAGGTTGCTGGTCCCCTCTGAGGTCCTGCAATCTCCTTGAGACTAGCCAGATTAGGGTATAAGTCCCCAGAAGTCACAGAATCTACAGACTTCTAACCCCCTGCTATCTCAAGGACTCTCCTTCACTCTCACAGC
The DNA here is from genome assembly GCF_000956105.1 of Propithecus coquereli. Taxonomy (NCBI): domain Eukaryota; kingdom Metazoa; phylum Chordata; class Mammalia; order Primates; family Indriidae; genus Propithecus; species Propithecus coquereli. Next base: position 4,180,902 of record NW_012147634.1, on the reverse strand, counting down.
TTTTACCTACCCCACCCTACCTCATATGTAGCCTCTCCCCCTTCCCCCAGAATAATCCCCTTAAGAAGCTGAAACTTTTGGAAACCAAACCCAGCACAGTAGGCCACCTTAGATAACCTCTTTTCTCAGCCCTGCAGTTCAAACTTCCTCTGAAGCGGAAACCTAAAAGCTTATCTACCTTCTCAGAAAAGGAGGGAAGATCCCATGAATGAATGAATGAATGAAGAATAAATAAATGGCTGTTACTCTTTCCACAACAGCAAAACCCAACATCTCAATTTTTCTGCCACACCTTATTGGCTATCAAATACAAAACAAAGGGTTGTTCTGGAGGGCGCTATCTTTATGATACCCATTTTTCTTACAACTAACAGAAAAATCATTCGAATTTGCTGAAGGAAAATCGAGAATCTATTAAAATGACCCAAGGGCCAGAGTATTGTGTTGTCACTGTAAGGAATGAGAGTCAGGACTGGGACAGCTGCTCTGACCTCACCTCTTTTGTTTTGCATGTGCTCCCTTCTCCTTTCTCTGCAAAACACCTCTCCCTGTGTCTCTGTTCCCATGGCAAAAAGCAGCCATCCTGTGGCTCCCAACTCTGTATCTTCTCAGTTCAAGAGACAGCGGAATTTCACTAGAATCAAGACCAAAATTTCCAGATGAACAAATCTGATTGTTTCACCCCTAGAGGTTGCAGACATCCCTTCTACTCATATCCTATAGGCCACAACTCATTCATAAGGCTAGACCTAGCTGTAGGGAGGCTGGGTTGTGTGGTTTCTAACTGGGTGGTCATAGGCTCTGTGGGATCTGTTACCAAAAGGAAGAAGGGTTAAATGGCTACTGGAGACAGCTGCCTCTGTCATTGTCCATATCAAATGCCTAGTTATTTAAGACAAAGATGAGTGTGGCATCTCCTGGAAATAAGACCAAGGACACATGATAGACCTAACTCATGCAGGGAACTGTAACCTGTAAAGAAAGAGAACCTGACACCAACAGGAAACAGACCTGATACCTTCTTTTTATAGCACAGAGTCACAAAAATGGGATTCCCAGATCAAAGGCTATGTGTATTTTAAAGTTTAATTTATATGGCCAGAATAATTTCCCACAGATTATGATAATTCCCATTTCTATCAGCCTAGTATAAGGGTACCTGTTCCCTTAGTCTTTTTTTTTCTTTTTCTTTTTGAGACAGAGTCTCACTCTTTTGCCTAGGCAAAAGAGTGCCGTGGCATCAGCCTAGCTCACAGCAACCTCAAACTCCTGGGCTCAAGCGATCCTTCTGCCTCAGCCTCCCAAGTAGCTGGGACTACAGGCATGTGCCACCATGCCCAGCTAATTTTTTTCTATATATTTTTAGTTGTCCGATTAATTTCTTTCTATTTTTAGTAGAGACGGGGTCTCGCTCTTGCTCAGGCTGGTTTCGAACTCCTGAGCTTAAACGATCCGCCCGCCTCGGCCTCCCAGAGTGCTAGGATTACAGGCGTGAGCCACCGCGCCTGGCCTCTGTTCCCTAGTCTTACAAGCACTGTATGTTATCAGTCTTTCAAGTTTTATCAATCTGAAGGATAAAAAAAATGATATCTCATAGGCTGAGGCAGGAGGATCACTTGAGCCTAGGAGTGTTTGAGGTTGCAGTGAGCTATGATGACACCACTGCACTCTAGCCTGGGAGACAGAACTAGACCCTGTCTCAAAAAAAAAAAAAAAAAAAAATGATACTTCACTGTTCAAACATGCATTTCTTCAACTACAAGTCAGTTTGCATTTTATCTCAGTTTTAAGCAGGATGTTTCCTGTTTGTTGCTTTGGTCAGGGCCTCAGGACACGCCAATCGGTAATATTCTGTCAACCCATCTCAGTTTACAAGGCCTGAGAGCACAATTCTACCTGTCTGCCACATCATTGTCCTCACTTTAACCCAGCAAGCCCTCTGCTGGGAATCTATTTCATAGAAATAACCTATAGAGAAAACTATGTGCACAAAGATGTTTATTACAGTATTATTTATAACAGAAGAATTTTTAAAGCAATCGAAGTAGCCAACAATATTCAACAAAACTTAGTCAAGCTGTGGTATGCTACAATCCTAAATCCATTAAAATGGTAATTATGAAGACTATGGAGTGATATACAAATAACTCATGATATAAAATATAAGGCCATGTGTGTTGGCTCACACCTGTAATCCCAGCACTTTCGGAGGCCAAAGTGAGAGGTTTGCTTGAGGACAGAAGTTCAAGACCAGCCTGAGCAAGAGCAAGACCCTGTCTCTACAAAAAATAGAAAAAAAAAAATTATCCTGACGTGGTAGAGTGGACCTGTGGTCCCAGCTACTAGAGAGACTGAGGCAGGAGGATCCCTTGAGCCCAGGACTTTGAGGTTGTAGTGAGCCATGATGAGGCCATTGCACTCTAGCCTGGGTGACAGAGTGAGACACTGTCTCAAAAAAATATAGATAGATAGATAGATAGATAAGTGAGGTATACATATGTTAATTAGCTCAATGTAGCCAATCCACAATGTATGCATATTTCAAAACATCATGTTGTACATGATAAATATATACAATTTTTATTTGTGAATTAAAAATAATAAATTTTTAAAATAAAATATGGATACAGAATGGCTCCTATTTTTGCGTGCCCAACACCCCTTTTAATTAAAATTTTTTTTTCTTTTTAAAATTTTCATTCTATTCCTTTTGCTTTTTATAGATTTTTTCTTTTCTTTTTTCTGACAAAAATGCCATACAGAAAACACCCCTTTTAAAGGAACTGCACCTCCCCCTGGTTGTATGGCAACCACAGAGTTCCTCCTAATCCCTGCCTGCAGGAGTGGGCATGTGATACAAGCCTGGACAGTTATGATACTCTGTCCCCTCCGGTTTGTCCAAGGGCTAAGCATGTGATATTGATATGCGGATGCTTTGTCTTCTGCTGGGATCAAGAGTTGTAAGGACCACAGAAGCCTCACCATGTTGTTAGCCATTCTTCCCACCATTTAAAGAGAGCCCCCCGGCTAACGAAGCCACACCGAGGAAAGCAGAGCCAAGGCCTGGAGAGACACAAGGCCCTAACATCACTTGAGCACATGAATTCAGCTCTTCCAAAGCCAGATCACTTTCTAGCTATTAAACCAACAAATTGTTTTTTCACTTAAGCTACTTTGAGTTGAGTTTTGGTTACTCGTAACCAAGAGTCCTAACTAACACAATATCTGTATGAAAGAAAATTAGAAGCAAATGCACAAAGGAATTATTGTGTTAGGGTAAAGACATTATGGGAGTTTTTCCTCTATATTTTTAATTCCTGTTTGTAATAGTATATTATTTTTATAATTTCAAAGAATTCATTTAAGAGAGAAAAGGGGCCCTTCCTGGGGCCCACTGCAGCTGAAAAGGATCATATTTCAGGGTCCATGAGTATGTAGATTTGGAGCTCAGAAAAGGTTTTACACACAACCAAGAACTGAGGGGCTGAGATACAAACTTAGATCTGCCTCCTGTAAAGCCAATGATGCAAATCAATCCTCTTCCTCATGCAAAGGGAAATTGTCATGGGCATAAGTATAAAAAAAATGTATGATCAACATACAACACTGTTGTATGTTATAAAACACTTTAGAAAATTAATTTTTATTACATATATTATTCACTTCAATTGTGTTATGTATTATATTCATTTTCTAGTGCCATAAACAATTACCACAAATTTAGTGGTTTAAAACAACAAAAATTTATTATCTCACATTTCTGGAGGTCAGAAGTCAAAAATGGGTCTCACTGAGCTAAAATCAAATTGTTGGCTGGGCTGTGTTCCTCCAGGAGGCTCTAGAGCAGAATCTGTTTCCTTTTCAGTTTCTAAAAGTTGCCTGCACTCCTTGGCTCATGGCTGCTCCCTCCATCCTCAAAACCAGCAGCAGAGCATGTGCCAGTTTCTCTCTGACCCTTACCCTCTGCTTGCTTGCAGAGGTCTTTTATAAGGACCTTTGTGATTACACTGGGCCCACTTGGAGAATCCCAGATACTCTCCCCACCTCAAAACCCTTAACTTAATCACACCTGTGAGGTTCCCTTTCCATGTAAGGTAACATAGTCACAGGTTCCAGGGACTAGGACATCAAGACCTTTGAGGGGTCATTATTTTGTCTCCCACACAAGTTATATAACTACAAAATTTAAAACAAGGAACATATACAAAAAAATTTACTGACAATTTCTCTATCGCCCTAACACAATCATTAATAATATTTTTCTTAAGTCTTTCTGATCTTTTTTCCTATTTACTGTTGTTCACATTAAATATAATTATATTTATATTATATAATATGTTTTATACAATATATAATTTATATATTATATTTTTATTATGCACTATATTACTTTGTATCTGACTTCTTCACATGATATATACCACAGGCCTTTTCCTATGCTGCTACCTAGTCTTTGTGTTACTCATTAGCAATGTCTGTGTAATATTCCACTGAGAGGATATGTTGACATTTATTTAACCAACTCCCTATTGTTAGACCTTTAGGTTGACATTTGGGAAGTTTCCATCTTTTCACTCTTATGCACAATGAGGCAATGAACAAACACATGCATACAGCTCTTTCTAAATTTGTAGATTATTTCTTCAGGACAGATTCTCAGAGGTGGAATTACCAAGCCTAAAGAAATAAACACTTTGACATGAATAGCCAAATTATATTCCCAAAGGTTACAGTGCTTTCACTGCCACCTGTGACGAAAGAGAATGATTATTTCACTGCACCCCATCAATTGTTGTCGCTTCAGGGAAGTGAGCTTCAAAGCCCTTGCCAAATGTCACTTGAGTCATTTTCTATATCCTGTTTGTACTCAGGAAACTTGCTCCTAGTTATCACATCTGAGATAAACCTGAATGTCATAATTTCTCAGGTATGTTTTCATCAGTCAAACTGAATTAGCCAGGCAATTAGTTCCACTGTTTTGTCCAAGGACATATGAAGTTAGAAACCAGCATCCCGGCAACCATTTTTATTTCTTTTATGGTTTAGTAGGATAAACAGCACCAATCCCCTCTACAACACCTGTGGAGCGCATCTGGAACATGCCAACATGTCTTCCTTGTTTCCTATAGCCATGCCAGCTGACCCCACCTGGCAGACCCTCAGGCTGCCCTTCCTCCTGAGCTCTGGAGGGAAAAGGGGCCTGACCTCCCAGTCCCGGCCAAGCGTGCAGTCTCAGGCTGCCATGACTGCATAGAGAGGTAAAGCCAAGTTGGCATCTAAATCTGTGGCTGCCTCTGGTCTTAAGTTAAAACTATGTTCTGAAAGTAACATCACAATGATACTAACAACAACAGTTACCAACATCTACTAAGTAATTGCTGAAGCTCAGGCAGTGTGCTAAGTACTATATGTGGATCATCTCATTCCTCCTCACAAGAACTCTAAAAGGTGTCTGCTATTAAAATTATTCTTAAATAAGGAAACTGAGGCTCATAGAAGTTAAGGAACTTGTCCAAGGCCACGCAGCTAACAAGTGGCAAAGCCAGGATGTGAGGCCAGACTTTGTCTGATTCCAGAGGAGGATTCTTAACCACGGTATTACATGGTGTTGCATGCTAAAAATATCTGCGACATATTGTTTTAGTGTGTTACTCATCAAAACCCAGAGTCTTAAACCATGTGCCTTTCTGTACATCCAAAGGAAAGAAGCAGAGAGGACCTCTAGACAATAGTGAGGCTTTGGGAAAGAATCACAAAAACGAGAGGGAGGCATTTGTACCTTGCCTGCACATATTTTTGCTGTCTGACTTGTTTTCTCAACTGGAAAATGCCATGAGGAACTGGATGTGTAACTGGGATCAGGGTTGGTTTGTCTCCCAGAGCAGAAGGCCAGCACCTTGAATTCTGGGCTATGTCCTGTCTCCATTTCCCCAGCATCCCCATAACTCCAGGCCTGGCCCGACTCCCAGCAGCACAGAGGGAAGGTCTTGGATGGTGATTCTGAGTCAGCATCCCTTAGCCAGGATGCTGCACCCGCAGGCACAGACATTCCAGCAGAGATACTGAGTGGGTGCATGCAGATGTTAACCCCCTTGGCCTCAGGAGCCCTTAGAGCAGGCTGCAGATTCAGAAGCCAATTCCAAACAGCAGTTTAAGTTGTGACTTCCACCCTCTGACCCTTCTAATCCCATTCTTCCTCACTGCTGCTGCTGTCTCTGTTAATCCTTCCCGGGACACTTCCTCTGCTCTTCGGCTGTAGACACTGTTGCTGTAAGTAGTAATAGGAGTATTAGTAATAATAGCAGCCACAGCAGATGGAGTAGTATTAGCAGTAACAGTAGTAATAGTAACAGTACTAGTAGTGATGGTGGAGATGGTGGTAAGAGTAAGAATAACTACCACTATCTATTGAGCCCTTCCTATGTTCCAGGTGCTATGCTGAATGCTTTACCTGCATTATTTTATTTCATCTTCGCAAGTACCCTGGGTAAGGTGGGTGCAATACTCCCATTTTATAAATGAAGAGAGATCATGCAACCTAGCAGAGCTGGGGTTTGAATCAAGAATGCCTGCCTCCAAGGTGCACACTCTCAACTTCCATGTCCACTCCCTCCTTATGGGAAATGGATTTTTTGCCAACTCCCAGGCTGACCGTGGTTGTCATGGGAATTGATCATAAATTATCTATATTAGTTAGTTGCTTATTTTGATAACAAATTACCACAAATGTGGTGGCTTAAAACAACACAAACTTATCATCCTACAGTCATGGAGGTCAGAAGCCTGAAAATGGGTCTTACGGGGCTAAAGTCACGGTGCCAGCAGGGCTGCAGTCTTCCTGGAGGCTGTGGGGAAACCTCCTTCCTTGCCTTTTCCAGCTTCGAGAGCCCACTTGCCTTCTTTGGCTCATGGCCTCCTCCTCTCTCTTTTCAAAGCATATCACACCAACCTTGCTTCTGTCATCACATCGTTTCCGTGACCATTCTACCTTCCTTTTGTAAGGACCTTTGTGATTGCATTGGGTTTGCCTGGATAATCCAGGATAATCTCCCCAACTCATGATTCTTAACCACACCTGCAAGTCCCTTTTGTGACGTAAAGTAACAGATTCACAGGTTCAAGGATCAAGATGCGGACCTCTTTGGGGGGCCCTTATTCTGTCTACCACATACACAAAGGCCAGTTTCCTCAACCCAAACGTCCACCTGTGAGTTGATCATGGCGGTGAGGAGTGAGGCAGGAGGAAGGCCCACTGAGTGCCACATGCCTACTCTGCCCTCAGACGCTCCCTTGCTAGGGTCATTGAACTTGGGGACATGGGGTTGGTCTGCAAAAGGGTGTGTCAAGAATAGAGGACCAGAATGAAAGGAGCTGGCTGGTCACCCACAGAATTCAGAGTTGGGCAGAGTTAGAAGAGCGGAGAAGCCATTTGGTCCAGTTTACCATTGTAGGCTTTCCCACCACATTTTTGACAGACCCTTGATAGAATACCTCCTGGAACGGAAATCTCTCTCTTTCGCAACACAGCCAGTTCCACTGCTACCAGCTCTGGTCGTTAAAACTTCTTCCAAATCTCAGCCTGCCTCCTCAGAAATGTACCCATTTGTCCTTGCTCTGCTGAGGCAGAACAGGCCCCCGCCCTCTTCTGGAGGGGAGGTTTTCAAGTGTCAATCAAAGACATCAGCTGTACCTGGGGTGTGTTCTGCCACCTGCCACTGCCAAAACAACAGTGGATACCCTGGGTGCCTGTGGACAATACCACTCGGGTGCCGGCCACACACTGAAGAGTTTTTAAAGGCAGTACCCTTTCAAAGAGCAGAATGGGTTCATCCTTGAAAGAGAAGGGCATCTTGGGGATATAGGGAGAGGGTAAGAATTCATTCAACAAACAGTTATTAGACACCTCCTAAGCCAGATACAGTTGCCGGTGCTTGGAATATAGACTAAAAAAAGAGTAAGAAGAAAATCCCCGCCTTGGTGGAGTTCACATTCCAGGGAGTGACTCCCAGCTTTCTGCTTCTGGTGGCTGGGTGGAGGATGGGACGTGTCACTGAGATAGGGACATGGAAAGAGAAGCTGGTTTGGAGTGGGGGGAGATGCTGAGTTCCATTAGACAGGGTTCATTTGAGGTGCCCGTGGGATGACCAGAGGGGGTAGCCTGGCAGGAGTTGAGGCTGGAGCTCAGATGAGAAGTCTGGCCTGGCAAGAGATGCAGACGTAGCAGTTGTCATGCATGGATGGTTCGGGATCCAAGGGAGATGGGGAGGCTGCCCAGGACAAGCAAGCACAGAGTGAAGAGAGACTGAACTCTGAGGAAACCCAGTATTCAAGGGAAGGGCAGAGTGAGGGAAGCAGAGGGGTGGTGAGTTGGGAGAGCCAGGAAGTGGGAGGTCATGGGAGCCACGGGAAAAGCCAGCACAACTGCAAGAGAAGGGTCCATTGGATTTGGTTACCAGGTCACATAGTGACGCTGAGGGGGGCTGGGGGTAGCATCAGAGGAATGATGAGACTGGATCTCGGTGGGTTGAGGAATAACAAGAAATGCGGAACGAGAGAGAGTTGTGGGTCTTTCTTTCAAAAAGTTTGGCCAAAAGGAGAAGGAGGGTGGCCCGTCTGTGCCCTCCAGGGAGAACAGGTGACAGGACACAAAGAAGAGCACAAGCATTTGTGGTTCAAAAGCGAGTAGGGAGGTCAGCGTGGAGCCACAAGACACCAAAGCATACCTGGCAGTTTGCCCTGGCTCCTTGAGGCACTGACAGGTGTCCCTTCTGGACGGCCCACCTGCGAGGAGCCCTCCTGCTTCACAGAAGGCAACGTGGCTTGCTGGGACGTGCTTAGCTTCTAGGCTTGACTGGTTTAGGTTTTAAACTCTACTTGCCGCTTCCTAATTAAGTAACTATAGGTTACTTATTGACTTCATTTAGCCTCAGTTCTCTCATCTGTAAAATGGCATCTTCATAGCAATTAAACAAAACAACATTGTGCATATAATTAATGCCACTGAATTATACACTTAAAATAGTTAAAATGGAAAATTCATGTTATATATATTTTTATCACAATTTTAAAAGATTAATAAATGTAACATGTCAAAAACCATTGAATTGTACACTCTAAATAGTGTATCGTGTGGTATGTGAATTAAATCTCAATAAATCTGTTAAAAAAAACATGAATGGACACACTGAGTTGCTTCAAAATAGTTATTGTCTGTGCAGTGTTGAGAAATGATGCCAACCCACCGCCCAAGTTAATTTTTTTGGTTGGTATATATTAACCTTTACACACACAGTTTGTAATTTCATTTTCACCATAAGTGTGGTACAGTAAACAAAGGGGCCAAGACCTCCAGGCTGCTGCGGGCAGAGTACCTTACTGGGGTCCCTTGGGTCCTGGGTCTGACGCTGGTCTCCGAGGTTGTCAAACACCATCTGCAGGGCTCACTCGGGGTAACCAAGCTCTGGGGAGTCCAGGCCCCTGGTGCAGACTCCTGGGAGACAGATGGACAAGAAGGCCGATTGGGCCGGGCGCGGTGGCTCACGCCTGTAATCCTAGCTCTCTGGGAGGCCGAGGCGGGCAGATTGTTTGAGCTCAGGAGTTCGAAACCAGCCTGAGCAAGAGCGAGACCCCGTCTCTACTAAAAATTAGAAAGAAATTAATTGGACAACTAAAAATATATAGAAAAAATTAGCCGGGCATGGTGGCGCATGCCTGTAGTCCCAGCTACTCGGGAGGCTGAGGCAGGAGGATCGCTTGAGCCCAGGAGTTTGAGGTTGCTGTGAGCTAGGATGATGTCACGGCACTCACTCTAGCCCAGGCAACACAGTGAGACTCTGTCTCAAAAAAAAAAAAAAAAAGAAGGCCGATTGATTCATTTACCAATGGGGACACACCTAGCAGTCTAGCCCTGCCCATCGCTGGGCACCTGGCAGTGAGAGGAAGAACACAGGGTGCTCAGTGTTCCTGAGCTACCTCCTCCTGACAATAACAACCATGTTTTTCATTGGCTTGCTCCAATTTTATCATGGAATAAAACTCAATGACTCAGAACAGATAGTAAACGAGGAGCATTAAAGAACAATGAATCAGGAACATTTGATATTTTTTTCAGAGTACAATGGTTCTACAAGGCCTGTTAGGAAAAACATCCGTCCTTACCACTCCTGTTTCTCACTTCCCAGAGAAACCACTTTCAACTCTATTAGTGGATGCTTTTCTTTTTCTTTTAAATCTACCTTTTCCTGATATTTTTCAGATTAGAAGACAGCTTGTAGAAGTCGTGGGTGAAGGTCCCAATTGTGATGGTTACTGTAACAGAAATGTAACTATCACATCCTAACCTCTCTTTCACAGCTAATTGTTTCATGTTGCACTGCAGATTGCAAAGTAATTTCATCTACATTACACCTCCTCTTTCCTTTTTTTTTAAAAAAACTTATTTTTTATTGTGGTAAAATATACATAACAAAATTTTACCATTTTAACAATTTTTGAGTATACAATTCATTGGGATTAAGTACATTCATGTTGTGCAACCACCGGCACCAACCATCTGCAAAATTTTTCATCATCCCAAATTGAAACTCTGTATCCATTAAACAGTAACTCCTCATTTCTCCCTCTCCTGACCTCTGGCAACCATTATTTTACTTTCTTTCTTTATGAATCTGACTATTCTAGGTACCTTGTGTATGTGGAATCATACAACATTTGTCCTTTTGTGTCCAGCTTCTTTCACTTAACATTATGTTTTCAAGGTTTATCCATGTTGTGGCATGTATGAGAATTTCATTCCTTTTTTAGGCTAAATGGTATTTCATTGTATGTACACATCACATTTTGCTTATCCATTCATTCATTGATGGACACCTGGGTTGTTTCCACCTTTTGGCTGTTGTGAACAATGCTGCTATGAACACAGGTGTGCAAATATCTGTTTGAGTCTCTGATTTCAATTCTTTTATATACCTAGACGTAGAATTGCTGGATCATATGGTAATTCCATGTTTAATTTTTTCAGGGACCTACCACTTCTTTCCGACAACAATTCTAAGACAGAAATACGGCAGAGACTACGGCAGCTGTTTGAATAAACCAGACAGGACACTTGGTGGCTTGTCCAGGGTCTCAAAGCTTGTTGGAGGGTAGAGCTGGGATTTGAACCTAGATCTTCTGGCTCTAAGTCCAGCAACTTTCGCTCTATCATACTGTCTCCCTTATTGTGTTGGCCTTCTTCAGCCTGTAGCACCCAAGCAGGTATTTCAAATATATGTTTCTGTTCCTCCAGAGCATGTAGAAGATTCTTCATTTATGCAGGCGTCATCCTTTGTTTGCAATCATCATTATTACCCGTCATTGGCACATGATCACCTTGAAAACATAATGTTAAGTGAAAGAAGCCGGACACAAAAGGACAAATGTTGTATGATTCCACATATACAAGGTACCTAGAATAGTACCTAGTCTATGATAGTTCTCAAATTACAGCTCACCTCACTTCCATTTAGACCAACTCCACGATGGGGTGTGGGGATCTCATCAGCACATTGGAAAAAAGGCTGTGCCTTTGCAAAGATTCATGTCTATCTTATGTGAACCCTTAAGTCCCTGGGGGGCCCTTCTTTGATACAAATTTTGGGCCTCCTCTATTCTACACAAACATCAATAATTAAACTGAAATAACAATTTCCAAGCAGCTGCCACATACCAGGAAGTGAGGGCTTTGCACGTGTCATCTCATTTGACCTACTCAAATATCCTGAGGGACAAGAAGCATCTCCCTGTTTTCCAGATACAGAAACAAAGAATTTGCCCAGTGCCAACATCAGTGCCTCTATTTCTCCACTCACGACACTTCCTTCCCAAGGTTATCTTGCCACTATGTAAGACATCTTAATCAAAATTTATGATATTTGTAGGAGCAGAGGGTTTTTTGAGTTGACGATTTTTTTTCTCTTTTCCTGCCTTGAGTTCACACTTGACTTCTAATTGGTAGAATTGTCTCCTTACTTCCTTGGACCCTCTCCTACAAGACCAGTCAACCCCTGTCCTGGTCCTAGTTATTTGTGCTTCTTTTTTTTATTCCCCCTTCTTCAGGCTGGGAGTGAGGTGGTATTAGCTCCCAAGGGTACTAGAATGTAATAGGTGACCATGACCTTTATTTAGAGCTCTGGGCTAACACCAAGTATGTCCCGGTTTAGCCAGTTCTCATTGATCTGCATTGAGATTAAATAAATACATGAAAAAAAATGAAACTCGATAATATCTTTCTGTGGCCTCCTGCACCTCCATAACTCTTGCCAATGTTCTCCACTTCAAAACAGTGGGGAGGGCATAGAAACCATGGGGAGGGGGGAGCTGAGGAGGTGAGAGGAGGCCAAACTGATATGATAAGTTCAAGGTCCTAAGTTGATACCCTGATATTAGTCACTTACTGTGTGGCCTTGGACGAGTCACTTAACCTCTCTGAGTCACATTTTCCTCATTTGTGAAAGGGGGATAATAGGCTGGGTATGGTGGCTTACACCTATAATCCTAGCACTTTGGGAGGCAAGGTGGGAGGATGGCTTGAGGCCAGGAGTTCGAGATTACAGTGAGCTATGATCATGCCACTGCATTCCAGCCTGGGCAACAGAGCAAGACCCCATCTCTAAAAAAACAAAAAAAGAAGGGGGTCAATAATCCCCACCTATTCTCATCAGTATAGTGGTACATAATGAAAGTAATAAAATAAAAAATACTCCCTGCTTAATGAGGATGGTTGCGAGGATTAAATGGTGTGAAAGCGAGAGCACAGTTCCAGCACACAGGAGACAGTAGGTGAACACTTGATGGATGAATGAAGGGCTAAATGACCAAGCAAAAAGTGCAATATAAAATCTGTCTAAAGAAGTGCAGTTTTTAAAGTTTTCATGCAATGCATGTTATCTTTTGGGGCTATAAATGGCATTAGGCAATAAAATAAGGTATGTCAATGAACGATTATGACTCACAGTGGAAATGCCAAGCCTTTAAAATCTAAGAACCAATTACTGGATCCAGCATCAAAGACACAGTGAAACACTTAAAAAAAGTTCCCATAATCTAGGATGTGACGAAATTGCTGTGTGGGGGATAGAACCCTTGATTGCTAAAAAGATTCTGAACACTCGCAGTGGAAAATTTTTCTTTTCCATAGGATCAAGCGATAATCCTATATCCTATATTTGGATTACAGCCAATTAAGACATCAGGGTCTAAATGATTTTGGTGATCTTGGCCCTAAAGATTGTATGCAAACCCCAGAAGCTGGTCTCTGAGCTTCTCCATGAACGGGCTAGAATCTGCTCAGAACTTCCTGTCTCCCCTCTGAAACGTTTTAGCTCCTTGCTGCTGTTGCCTACCTCCTCTTCCTGGAGGGAGCTCCCAGCTCTCACACACCCCAGTCTGGAACTCAGGGGCCTGATGCCTGCCAGGGCCTTCCCTCGCCTGGCCTGAGGTGCTGTCCAGATGCTGAGAGCTGGGAGCCTCTACTGCCTCCAGAAATAGCATGGGAGCTGTCCAGCCTGGGGAGTCAGCACTGGGGAGCGGAGCTGGGCAGGGCCTTGGAGCTCAGGCAACATCTGCAGAGCCCAGGACTCACAGCCTCCAAGCCAAGCTAGGGTAGCCAGGAGGGCCCCTGGAGGCCATACCCAACTGTACGAAGGAGGAAACCGAGGCCCAGAGAGGACAAGGGTTGGCTCGGGGACATGTAGCCCAGCAGCAGCAGAGACAGAAGCAGGCCTCCTGACTTTGAATGCAGTGCCTCTCCCACGTCACCACACTGTGGGCTCCCACCTCCCTATCCAGTGTCACATGCTCAGCACTGAGTGTCTGTTGGACACATTCCTACTGTCGACAATGACGCTTGCATACACAGTCCTTTACACGGTGCTTTTATCATTATCCCATTTAATTTTTACCACTGTGCTGTGATTAGCTGTGCTAATACTGTCATCATTACCCTCATTTTCCAGATGCAGAAACCAAGGTACAGAGAGATGGCAGGACATGCCTAAGGGACTGGAGCTAGTTGAGAGAGCAGTGGCTCAGGGAAGGCTGCTGGATCAAGACGAAGGCTTTCGCTAGGACAGTGGAAGAAGGGGAAGGACATCGCAGAGAGAGGGAGCAGCAGGAACAAGGCCTGGATGGATGAGGTGGGGGAGAGAACACGAGGGCAGAAGCATGAGCCCGTGGAGGACGGAAGAGGGTGAGGTGGAAATAGTGGGCAAGGTGTGGGCCGGCGGCTGCCTCACAGGCCATCCCCAAAGGCTCCCTCTAAGGGAAGCTGTCCCGTAGTTCTGGGGCAGCAGATGGTCTGGACCTCAGCCTGAAGCTCTTAAGAGCAGAGCTTTCCAGAGAGTCCTCCCTGAGGGTGTTCATGAGGGGGTGTGGCTGATCCTCCAACTATGCTGTAAGTAAGAATGGGATCTATCCTCGTGGGGCCTCCCTCCTCGCCACCCCAGAGCCTAGCTCTGATAAAATCTCCAGGGCACGACTACCAGAGCACAAATGCTCAGGCCCTGGCCTTGGGAGCCACATACCTGCCTCCTTTGTGTCGGCTGCAGGAAGGGCTGGGACGGGGAGGTCACTTTGCTGTGCTGAATTTGCCTCGGGATGGGTATGGAAGGAGAATGAAGGGAATTTATGTTCATTGAACATTTACTGGGCACTTGACTCCATTCCAAATGTTTTAAATATGTCATTTAATTTAATCCCCCCAACAACCTTCATTTCACAGTAGAGGAAACTGAAGCTGAGAGAGGTGGGATAACTCGCCTGAGGTGTTTTCCCTGAAGCCATACTTCCCATCAGCAGCCCCCATGGGGGTTCTATAGCAGACCCAGAAGTCGAGGGGAGGCCTTAGCTCAAGGACTCCCCACCTCGCTGACCTCTCTTAGCACCACAGCGTGGGATACTTCACTCCAACCCTTCTTCTTTCCCTCCCTCCCTCAGTGGGTCACACCTGCACGTGGGTCACACCTGCACGTGGGTCTGATGGCTCTGCCAGCCTCCCAGATCCCTCCCATGGTTGCACACAGGCCCCTGCCTGACAATCTTGTGGCCATCTAACGCTGTCTTGGTGTCTGCTTCTTGGAGGACCTGGCTAACAGAGCTGCACAGCTGGTGGTGGCCGGCTGGGCTTAGGCCAACCCCTGCTCCCTCCTCTGCATCGTGTGCCACCAGACATGACACAGTCAGACACATCTGGTTCTAATGTGAGCCGGCTGCCTGGGTTTCTTCAAGCACGCACGTGACAGCTCCTCAGCCCTCCTTCCTTCTGCAGCTCACTTCCTTCCTTCCAGAGGGAGCGACTGGCTGTGTCTGGAATGGCAGGGACCCGTGTGCCTGCCTGCTGCTTCTCGCTTTTCCCTGGGACTCCAGTGGTGAAGAATGGCTGTCTGGGTTTACTTCCCCCTTGAAATGAATTTTCAAGCCTGCTTTACACTTGCCTCTCAGTTTCAGTTTTTATTTTGTCTCAGGTCTGAACAACTCTGTCTATAATGACAATGTTCGAAGTCTCCTGAGTTCTGCATAGTCCTTATAACCTGAAAACAAAGGAAATAGGATGTAATCCTGCAGACGGTTGGAAGCCCCCAGATAGCTGAAAGACAAGTTTCCCGAAAGGCTGTGTGAACAGACTGTCTACAACCTGAATCAAGCTTTCTATTCAAGGGTGGAGCAACCACTTATCCAAAGGGATCCTGAATCTGGGGCTCATTCTTCCTCTTCCCCAGACCCGGACTATACAGAGCAGGCACTGGACAAATATTTTTAGTGTGAAAAACTGATTATCTTTAATGGAGTCATTTTATAAGTTCAGATTTTCTCATGACTGGTTTCTGGACAGTAGAGCATATTATCGGCCATCAAAGTAATAAACGAGTGATGTGGAATTCTTCCTGCTTTCAGAAATACGTCAAGAGACCACTGAGCCCATATCTTGAATCTAATGAATTCTAAAGACAGGCTGCTGTCTAAAGGCTCCAGGCAGAGGAAATAGACATGATTGTTTTTAAAGATTCCTGAGACGAGAGGACACCTGGGCTGAAAATGCAGTGCACTTGGCTATCTGGAGGCCAAACTTCACATTTTTTATGTGCTTCTCCAGCTAGAGTATCACAGACACCTCTCTGCAGGGCTACCCATTTGGACAGTAGCTGAACGATATCAGCCCTTGACCACTCGGGCAACTTATGGACTGCCAAGGAATCTGGCCATGGTCTAGAAGAAACTGGGGTCATGGAGTAGCTGCTGTTACAAGAGTGCTGGCAGCTCGGAAAGGAGAAGACACCAGGCCCAAGTAATGAATGCCCAGAATGATAGCCTAGGGCTCCAAAGCACAAACACCTCAGGCCTAGGCCATGCTACCCCAGTTATCCCTGTCATTTTTCTTTTTCATCTAAATCCTATCTATCCCTTAGAGCCCAGTTCAATTTTTACCTCTTCCATGAAGCCTTCTGTGGCTACCCCATTCCAAAATGATCTCTAGGCCATCTCTAGCTCCCCAGAATGCTGTTCTGTACGTCATAGCACTGTGGTATTAAGTCCTGTCTTTTATAGCTAATGGTCGACCTTCATGTGACTTTTGCCTCTACAACTTGATTGCAAGTTCCTAGAGAGCAATAGCTAGTACCTTTGTGTCCTCTTCAGTTCCAGGAACACAGTAAATAACACTTGTTGGTTTGGATATGTAGTAAACATTCAGTAAATGATTTGATTTGGCATCTAATAGATGCCTATTGGTTTGACACACAATAGATACTCAATAAATGCCTATTGGTTTGGTTTACAGAAGGTGCTCAATAAATGCCTGCTAGCTTGGCACACAGTAGGAGTTCAATAAGTAATTGTCTTGATCTAATAGAGTTTTCTGGACCTCCTCTTTGTTGAGGACTAGCTAAGCTGATTGGGCACCAGGCATCCAGTGGGAAGCTGGGCTGGGAGCTAGAAGACAGCTACGATAGGGGAGCTCCCCGAGACAGGCCAAAGTGGGGAGCAAGCAGCTAGGAAAAATCCAAGCCAAATTCTTGAATGGGACTCAGAGTCAAGGTCTGAAGAGCCCAGACATGAACATCAGTTTCCGAGAAGCACCTTCCAGTGAATTCCAATAGCACCTCCTCAGGGGAGCCTTCCCTGACTTCATCATCCAAAGTAGTCACCCTGTCACTCTCTGGTGCACTACCCTATCTTACTTACTTCTTAGCAGTCACACTACTTGGCATTACCTGGCATTTTCCCCCACACCCAGCACCCACCCCACCTCCCCACTAGAACGTAAACTCTGGAAGAGAAGACTTCTTTGTTCACTGACACTTGCCTTGTTCACCAACATAACCCCATGGCTAGAAGAATGGCAGCACATAGTAGGTGCTCAATAAATATATGTTGAATGAATGACTGGATGAACTGAGAGAAGCCAAGAAAAAGGAAGTCAATACGAAATGAATTCGGACAGATCTGGATGGGAACTAGTGAGGGTCTCGCCTCTGGCAATAATTGCCCATGAGCCTGTGGTGGTATTTTCCATCTTCCTTTATGAGACTGTAGGTGCCATAAATGGTGGTGTCTGGTTATCTTAAAGGGACAGAGAAGACGAAGGAAGAGAGGGTCAGTCTATTCCTTTAACATTGGTTCTATCCCTAACAAGAAGACTATACAGTGACTTCACCATCTTATTGGAGAGCCCAGTAGGATATTCTCTAGTGGGTAAATACAAATGTGTCTTACAAAGCGTATCATATTTACTTTATTATACAAGTAATAAGGAATAAGCCGGGTTATTATTCAGTACACATTAAGTCCCCTCCCACTCCCACTGTGGGTGGCACGTACTTCCCCGCCCCACTGGTGTTGGGTTCAGCCATGCGACTTCAGCCAGTCCCGCAGTGAGGAGCCAGGCCCAGCCGACACGCAGCCTGAATGAGGAGTCCCCCCCATCTAAATCAGCCAAACTGCGGGTGACCTGCAGACCTGTGAGTTTGAGAATAAACCCCCATGTTGTAATCCACTGAGTTTTGAGGTTTGTCTGTTATACACTATGGCTGTGGCAATAGCTGATAAATATATAACATATGCTCATGTAGAAAAAATTGGAAAATACAGATACATAAAAAGGAAAAAATAAGACGCCGATGATCCCATCCCCCAGAATAAGCACTGTTTGCATTGCGGTGTATGGCTCTTGGCTATTTTTCCTTATTTTGTAGTAATGGGGGCCTATTGTACATACCTTTTCTGTAACCTGCTTTTTTATACCAACATATCATGAGCATATTTCTAAGGCCATAAGCATGTAGCATTGCCACATTGCCACATTGCCTCTGTCAACAACCCTACCAGGCAGGCTCAGAGAGGCAACCTAATTTGCCCAAGGTCACACCTCTGGGAATCAGCAGAGCCCTATATGACTCCAAGTTCACTGCTCTTTCCACCAGGCAGGTGCTCTCTTGGGGCCTCATTAGCATTTTTGGCACCTGGCAAGGTCAGCTCTTTCCCCAGCGAGGAGAAAGTGAAACCTTTATCTTCTCTGGAAGGAGAACATGAGCATTTGATTACCCTGATTCACCTGATCCCAAGGGCTGGAGAGCCTGCTGCCAATCTCCCACTGCAGCATCCTCGGGGACTATCGTTTCTGCCTTGGGGTGGAGACAGGCGAGAGCAAGTGGTCCGGAATTATTCTCTGACACCTGCAGGTCTCTAGTTTCACCTGGGGCATTCTTGTCAGCAGAAATGGAGCAGAGGGTAGCTTCAATTCCTGCAGAGACGCCAGCCTGGAGGCTTCTGACAGGAACCTGGGAAAGCCATGGAGCCAGGCCACCTTTCCAACCCCGATGGCTTCAGCAAGAGAACTCCATGGAGGCTGGAGAGAGGCGCATAGCATGACCGGATGGATGGCTGTATTTACTGACCCTAGCAAAGTGCCAGGACTCAGGGATGTCTCCTTGTAGTTGTGTGGCCTCAGTTTTCTCATCTGTCAAATTGTCATGGAAACGTGTGCCCGTTGAAACCTCTCTTTCACTCGACAACACAGGGCTGTTGTGAGGACGGGGAAGTAATGAGCAGGAAAGAGCTGTGCACCCACAGGCAGAGTTCACCCTCAGAGCCCTGAGAGGCCGCGTCCTCCCAGCCAAGCAGGGGAGACAGGACACGTTGGTCCTCACTGTCCAAGCCCCAGGGCAGCAGGAGGGAGAAGGAGCCTGGCTCTGGGGAGCTTCGGGTGGGGAGAAGCCAATCCTAAGAATCCCCAAAAGTTTCAGAAAGTAGGCCCCAAGCCCAGGTTCTCCTGTGATCAGGGTTTTCCCTGGAAAAGGCCCTTTATTTGTATTAAATATTTTCCTCCTTAAGTTTAGCACCATCTGGTGAACGAGAAAGAGTTAAAGAGAGAAAAGAAGGGAGAGGAGGAGGAGGGAGGAGAGAAGAGAGCAAGAAAGAATAAAAACAGCCCACACTGAGGGGACTGGGCCAACATGGGGCTGGGAGGGGAGCAGCTGAGAGCATCTGCTGGGGCCACTCTGGAGCTGGACCCCGGAAGCAGAGGCCTCGCTGCAAGCCCAACCATGCAGAGCCCACAGCGGGGCAACCCTGGCCCAGTGGCCCTGATGGCAGTGGCAGTAAGCCCCTGGGGGTCGGGGGACTGGTAGGCTTGTTCAGCTGCAGGGCTTCCTTCCTGCCTCTTCCCTTCACCAAATCCAGCCTCGTTATAGGATGAAGAAGAGATGGGAGGTCCAGAGACAGACGCGACACAGGAGAAAGAGAGGGCCCGTTCTGGAGCCAAAGAGAACCGGACTGAAGTTCCAGTCGGGTGACACTGGGCAACTTGTAGAGCCTCCTAGGCTTTGGTTTCCTCACCTGTAAAAGAGAAAAAATGCT
Organism: Propithecus coquereli; assembly: GCF_000956105.1. Taxonomy (NCBI): domain Eukaryota; kingdom Metazoa; phylum Chordata; class Mammalia; order Primates; family Indriidae; genus Propithecus; species Propithecus coquereli. The sequence goes on along the minus strand of NW_012147634.1, from coordinate 4,161,012 downwards.
TTTTAAAGAAAGTGTGTAAAGTATGTCACACAGTGTCTGGCACATACAGGGTAACAAATATTACCATTTGCCCAGAGAATCAGTGGGAAATAGAGCCACGACTAGAGCCCGGGTCTCCGAACTCCATGCCCCAGCCCTGCTTCCTTGCTTCCTGCTTCCTGTCAGCAGCAGGGAGCAGCTGGCGTCCTCACTAGCCCTTGGAGGTGAGGACAGCGACCGGCTGAGTCCACAGGGGAACTTCCAGGCACACGCCCCCTCCCTCAGGATTCTGGTTGCCAAGGCTGTCCCTCACTGCGGCCTGCGGACAGTGGGTGCACTCCCCCCCAGGCCAGGAGTGGCTCTCCATAGGTGGGGGGGTCCCCAGGGCCAGCAGTCCTACCAGGCCCCAGGAAAGCTGTGGGGACTATGCCGGCAGAAGTCTAGCCTGGAGGCTGCTCCCCAAAACACCCACCCGAGGGACCCAGACCTCAACAGCTCTGTTCTCACAGTCAGCAGGGAAGAGCGGTTCTCTCTGAGAGCTGCCCTTGTGGGACAGCAGACCTGGGGACCCCAAGCCTTGGCAAAACTTAGACGATACTGGGGGACCCATGTCACAGCCTGTGGTGGCCCAGCTGAGAAGCCTCATTCTACATTTTTCCCTCCTGTATACTATTCCTTCATCTCTAAATACCACCCACTGAGAGGGATTTATTTCCTTCCTTCATTTGCTCAGCTCCTCGAGGGTGATCACGATTTCTTTAGCACAATCCCCAACACCTGGGTGCAGAGCTGAGCCGCGTGGTATTTAGCAAATGGGTATTGAGTTGAAAGGAAAGTCACTGAGTTGGATTCTTTGGGGCTCTCAAATGTACTTAGGGGTCCACAGGGACAAAATGAGCAAGGAGAGGTTGCAAGACATTTGAGCTGTTCAATCTATACCTTGATCCACCTGCCTATAAATATAGATTTCATTACTTTAAAGAAAAAGAATCATTGATACAATTTCTAAACCAGGGAAAATGTATCATTCAACATTTATTTTATTTCTTGTAATTATAATGAATATTCATTGGAAAACACACACTACTGCATAAAAAGTTCTGTGTATATATGTATAAACATGTATGTACAGTGTATATTTTTATTGTGCCTTGTGCCATAACATACATACAATACCCCTGTTAATATTTCTGCATGCAGACTTGCTATCATTTGCTAAGGACAGCTTCTTTTTTTTTTTTTTTTTGAGACAGAGTCTCACTCTGTTGCCCTAGAATGAGTGCTGTGGCATTAGTCTAGCTCACAGCAACCTCAAACTCCTGGGCTCAAGCGATCCTTCTGCCTCAGCCTCCCAAGTAGCTGGGACTACAGGCGTGTGCCAACATGCCTGGCTAATTTTTTCTATATATTTTTAGTTGTCCGATTCATTTCTTTCTATTTTTTTAGTAGAGACGGGGTCTCGCTCTTGCTCAGGCTGGTCTTGAACTGCTGAGCTCAAACAATCCGCCCGCCTCGGCCTCCCAGAGTGCTAGGATTACAGGCGTGAGCCACCGCGCCCAGCCAGGACAGCTTTTTAAATGTACGTTTAGACATATTCTTCAATCTGAAATGAGTTCTCTCACAGCCATCCCAAGGCTCTTAGCAGTGTGCTCCTGAGACAAAAACAAGAGGGAGGCAGATTTCTGCATCCCTTTGGGATGCAAACTGCAAACCCTGAGAGGCTAGATGGGTTTGTGGCTGGGGGCAGAGAAGGACAAGGGACATCCAGGCATTTGCAGGAAAGGAAATGACAAGTGGGGCAGGTGATCTCCAAGAAGTGGAGGAAAGGGAGTTCCTACTTATTTCACACCTACTATGTGCCAGGCCAGAGATGGCTAACTGGTCACACCTGAGTGTCCACTCTCCCTTCTCGCCCAGTAGAGACAGCTGGTTGGTGCCCGCACTCTTTGCAATTGACTTTCTCAACACACCTCTCTGGGCAGACATTAGCAGTTACTGAAGTTGCCACCTGAGTTGCTGGACTCAACTTATTGCCCCTTTCAGTCCTCACAGCAGCCCGTTATTAAGGTAATGTTCCCATTTTATGATGAGGAAGTCGAGGGTCAGAGAGAGTAAGTCACCTACCCCAAAGCACTCAGTGGTAAGTAGCAGAGCCAGGATTCCAACCCAGGCTGTCAGAAACCAAAGCCTGAATTCCCCTTGCCTCCTCAATCCTGGAGACCTTGAGAGGGACGAGTTCCATTGCAGTGGCCCCTGGGAGCTCCACAGTGTTTTTGGAAGAGCCTCTTCCTTCCATTCCCATACCTACCTACGGTGCAGTTAACACCAGGGCGTGGCGCTGGGGCATCAGGCACCTTTAAGTCCTGCTCATTAGAATGAGGCTGGCAGAATCTCCCCATCCCCCACCCCCACCAACCATGCGCTTGTCCCCTGCCCCGAAGGATCACAGAACCTGTGCAAAGGCCACAGACAATTTGGGGATGGGAGGGGCAGACTACCAAGCCCCAGTGCTATCACATCCTTGCCTTGACCTCTGGTCTGGCCTGGAGCCAACCAGGCAGAGCGGGTAGGGAAGCAGGCTCTTGGGAACTTTCCAGTGACACTTACAGGGAAATGCCTGAGCCTTAGGGGAAACTCCCCAAAGAAATAGTTCAATTAAACTATATGGCCTGAGGTCATCCCAGACTGGCCGTGTGTGAAAACAGAGAGAGGGTCAGACTTGGGCCCGTGTCTTGCAGCCCCCTGGGAAGAGGACATGGTTAACCTATACTCGAACTCCAGTGTGAATGCATTTTTCCCAGAAGCTAAGAAGAGAGCTTAAGCCCTAAAACCTCATGGTGAGCAGGTACCAACCTTGGAGGCTGCAACAGAATTGTAGTTTCAAACCCAGTTTCTTCCACTTGCTAGCTGAGTGACTTGGGCCCAATAACTTACCTGTCTAAGTCCCAGTTTCCTCATCTCCAAAGTGGGGGAGTAAAAAGAGCAGCGGTGCTGGGACCGTGGATGGGGACACCCGAGTGAAGACACCGGGCATGTAATAGGTGCTCCGTCATTGCACTTGCCGGCTTGCCTCTGTAGGGCGAAAAGGTTTAGTACCTTTTCCTCATCCGTTTCAAGTCCACAGCTGACGTCCCTATAACAAAAGACAGATTAACAAGAGAAAACTGTAGCAAATTTATTTAATGAAAGTTTTACATGACATGAGAGCCTTCAGAAATGAAGACTCAAAGACGCAGGAAAAACTGGGTATTTTTGTGCTTAGGTTTGACAAAGAATGGACAGCTGTGTAGAAATGTGATTGGAGGCCAGACTTGGCGGCTCATGCCTGTAATCCCAGTGCTTTGGGAGGCCGAGGCAGGAGGATCACTTGAGGCCAGGAGTTTGAGACCAGCCTGTGCAACATAGTGAGACCCCATCTCCACAAAATTAAAAAATTGGCTGGGCATAATGGTATGCACCTGTAGTCCCAGCTACTCTGGAGGCTGAGGAGGGAGAATCACTTGAGCCCAGGAGTTTGTGGTTGCTGTGAGCTATGATGACACCACTGCACACTAGCCTGGGCTACAAAGTGAGACTCTGTCTCAAAAAAAAAAAAATGTAATTGGACAAAAGGGTGTGATCTAATGAGGGGGGAACCCAGCAAGGCCTCTTTGTTCAGATTCTTCTTGGCCTCTGTACAGTATTCTTTCTCTCCTGAGTGTAGGACAGGACACCTGTCACATGAGGGTCTTCAAGGGAGAGAAGGGAGAAGGTCAGAGAGTGACCTTTCTAGATTTTATGGCTTGCTTTGGTGGGGAGGTTCTAGTCTCTATGACCTGCCTTGGGGAAGAGGAATTCTAGTTTCTATGACCTGCCTTGGGGGAGAAATGGGGGAAGGAGGAAGAAGGTTGGGAGAAAGTTAAAGAGAACTTCTTGCTTCTGAAGCCCTTCCAATTTCTTTTAGTTCAAAGCACTTAGAATGCCAAAGTACCATATTTTGAGGGTATCATGTTCTGAGCCCCAACACTGGTTTTTCCTCTCTCTTTCTTCCTTCCTCCCTTTCTTCCTCCCTTCCTCAGGGTCTCAGGCCTGGCAGGCAGAGGGAGGGTGCCTATATCCTAGCTGCTCCAGGGTTTTGCTAAAGCTGGAGCCTGGTGCAGGGCTCCCAACAGGTTATCTGGGACTGGCCTTCACTGTATTAGCTGCAGAGTGGCCCATGGGTAGACACGCTCTGAATACCTGGGGCTGATGTGAATACTGACATCATCAGCAGAATCATCTTTGCTAAGTGGGGTTTGAACTTCAGGTCAGTGACCCAAGGCATGTGGAAAAAGGGTTCTTCACCTGGCTATGCCCCATGGACAGACAGATATTATACTCGGGTCCTATTCTAGAGCTCAAGGAACATCCCCTGCCCAGGGGAGGCTTATCATATAAGTTGGGGAAAAATATGTGAGTTTCAGATCATATAAATGCAAGCTTGTCAGGCATCAAGGCAAAGTGGGCAGGATGGCTACTCCACCTTACAGATCAATAAATCTGACTACACAAAACCTCAAAGCAAGTATGCTGGGTGAAGGAAGAGGTGGGATTGCATCATAAACAAAACTAAAAGGCAAATGAAAAATTGGGGAGAGATATTTGCAATACATATAATAGGTAAGGAGATAATATTGTTTTTACTGTGAAGATTTTTTCAAACCAATTAGGAAATGAATATCCAAATAGACAACGGTCGTTGAATGTGTATGAATTCAGCGTATGAATAGACAATTCACAAAAGAAGTCACGAATTACCAGTAAACATAGGAATATACACTCAACCTCATTCATAAACAAAGCAATTAAAATTAAAGTGGGATGCTATTTTAAAAACTCTCATAATTGGCTAAGATGAAAAAGTTTTAGCATTAACAGGGTGGGCATGGATGCACAGGAAGGTTACTCTAACACTCCCGGATAGGGGTATACATTGGAATAAACTTTATGAGAGTAATTGAGCCGTTTCTTGTAAAATTATTTCTTTGCTTCGACTCATAAATTCTAGTGAGAAATTTATCCTAGAACGCAATGGACAAAGAAATCGAAGATGTACAAAGATATTCACAGTGGTGCCACTTACGAGAGTGTGAAAATTGGGAGCACGCTAAATGTTGAATGGAATACGGTAAATACCATTATGATACCTCCAAACAATGGAGTATTTTGCAAGCATTAAAAATTATGTCAGGGAAGAGTGTTTGTTGAATGGGAAAACTTACATATTATTGAATTAAAAAGATACTAAAATATTATGACAGTATGAGCTCATTTTGGTAGAAAGTGTGTGTGTGTGTGTCTACATTGAAAAAATAAAGAAGGTATTCTAAAATATTACTAGTGGTTGGATCTGAGTAGTGTTATTATAGGAACTTAGGGGATTTTGTATGTTTTTCTGTTTTCCACATTTTATTTATTATTTTGACTTTTATAATGAGAAAAATCTTTCAAATAAAAAATAATGAAAAGAACAATTTTAAGAAAAAACCTCAGCCTCTCACTCCTATCCCCTCAGGGCTGAATTGGCATGTGTTGAGTGGTCAGAGTCCTGGGCCAGAAAGCAGGATTGGGTCTTATTTTTGGCCAGCCCAAGACTGGCTGAGGCCCTCCTTATCCCCAAGGGTCTTCAGAGCCCAGGCTCTTGGGGGTGCGACAAGACCTTGGAGAGCTAGAGAAGACAAGCCTTCCGGAATAGCAGGCTGCCCTGGGCACCCTGAATGGGAACCAGGCCCATGGCCAGAACTAGCTGGCAGATGAGGGGCTGGTCTTCAAATCACCAGCCTCTCATAAATCTCTCGTCCATGTGGTCTCCCAGGTCCTGTCCTCCTCAAGGCTGGTTTGTTCATTTTCTTTTGCTTTGGCGAATTACCCAGTCAACTCCCAAAGCATTGTTTTTCTCCTTTAAGTTAGCCCCAGTCATCTTCTGCTGCTTTCAACTGAAGAACCACCTGATTCGCCATCCAAACAGATTGGAGAATGGGAGAGAGAAAGGAAGAAAGGAAACCAGCTTTTGGTGCAAGCCCACTACGTGCAGGCGTTGGGCTAGGGACCTGCCATGCGTTCTCTCATTTTATTCCTATGACAGCATTTGCAGGTAGGTTTTACCAGTCCCATTCTAACAGAGAAGGAAACTGAGGCTTACAGGAGTTTGGTTGCTTGTCCAGCATCACATATTGAGTTGGGGAACCAGAACTGGACTCAAGATTGTCTCATTGCAAAGCTCAGGCTCTCCCCACTGTCTGAAGCACCTTCCTTTGACATCCTGCTCATTTTTTAACTGACAAAGGAGAAGCATTAAAAAGTATTCTATTTTTTCACTCTCAAAATCTGAAGAGCACCCTCAGATCTGGCCCTGGGCACGACTGTGAGGCAGAAGGTCTCAGAAAGCCCTTTCTGCACCTGTGTCCCTTCCCGGCTCCCTTCCAGCCCACCTTTGGGTACTTCCTGGATGCATGTCCTCCCTCTCTTGCCCCACGAAAGCTTGCTCTTGGGAAAAGGCCTGCCTGAATTCATTCCTCTCCTACCCCCTGTGACTGAGCAGACTTAAAATGTTTTTATGTCCAGGGCAGTATCAAAGAGAATTTCTAATTTGGGATTGCAGGGGTCAGTAAGCAGGGCCAGGGGCCGACTGGAGGACGGCTGTGCCTCTGAAGTCATATCGCACAGACTTCCTCACAGCAGTCAGCCCTGAGGGAATGGTGACGTGTGAGAGCTGCCTCTGTGGGGAGGGGCCTGTGCTCTGCCCACGGTCAGCAAAGCCAGGGCAGGGTAGGGCGCGGGGACTGGCCTCTCACACCATCCGAGGCCGAGGACGGACGCTAGGGATCAGGCATCCTGGGGGTTTTCCCTAGCTCGGCCCCCCGCAGGTGAGTGACTCCCCTCTGGGGCCACTAGATGCCCTTTGGGGGGATTCCTGGGAGGGAGGAGAGGGCAGCAGAGGCCGGAGTCCCCAGGCCTCCAGAAGGCAGCCGGGCACACAGAGAATTTCCCACCAGGACAGGAGGGTTGGCCGGGCCATTGCAGTAACCGCCACATCTACTGAGCACAGCTCACTCTCACAGCATTTGCTGCAGGTCCTCTCCAGCTTCTGAGTCATCAGGACCAGGAGTGTGGGGGACAACTCCTGGGTGGAACTTCCCACTGACCAGGGCTGCCCCAGAGCCAGTGGGGACAGGAGGGTGGGGAGAACAGGGACTGCTGTCGGAGAGGGACGGGGGTCTGGTTTTGCTTCCCTTCACTTGTTATTGAAGAAAATAAGAATAATTTGGTTTTGAACAAACAATTCCAATATGCCAGCTGTAGACCAAACTTGCCAAATTTGAAACCTAGAAAAAAACCTCGAGGTCATCGTTATGGAGATGGAGAAACTGAGGCCCCCAGAGGCAGACGGGCTGCCTTGACTTGCTGAACCAGAACTCCCAGCACAATGTAATTTCCACTCCGGGACTGCGGGGGCTGTTATCTCAAGGGTGTCGGACTGTAGGTAGTAAGGGCACCACGTGGCTCCTCCTCTTCCTCACAGTTCACCTGCCACCTTCTAACCACACTCCTCACTCAGAACAAGTCACCCTAGCACCCCTAGTCTCTGGACTGCCAATTTTCTCTCTTTTCAAAAAGATCCTTTACTTTCAGAATTGAGACAAAAATCTTCATTGAAAAGAAAACAAAGACTCGCCTCTGATGTGAAGTGCCCGCAGAGCCTTGTTTGTAACCCATGGATGATTTCATGTGGCTTGGATGATTGTTTGCATACTTAGGTCCCCCTCACCCACTAGACTGAAACCCCCCAGGGCCAGGAATAAGTTCTGTTCAGCACCGAGTTTTCCCAGTGCTTGCTCGCAGCAGATGCCCAGTAAATGGTTCTTGAATTAAAATGGCAAATGGGAATGAAGGTCTAGTAGACAGCCATTTAGCCCCATGGCATGCTACGGAAGAAAAGTATTTCAGGGTCAAATACAAAATACAATTATGGATGCACTGATTCACACTGGTTCATTCGTTTCTTTTTTTCTTTTTCTTTTTTTTTTTTGAGACAGGGCCTCACTATGTTGCCTAGGCTGGTCTTCAACTCCTGGGCTCAAGTGGTCCTCCTACCTCAGCCTCCTGAGTATCTGGGACTATAGGTACACACCACCATGCCTGGCTAATTTTTAAATTTTTTTGTAGAGAGGAGGGTCTTGCTATGCTGCTCAGGCTGGTCTTGAACTCCTGGCCTCAAGCGATCCTCCTGCCCTGCCCTCCCAAAGTGCTAGGATTACAGGCGTGAGCCACTATGCCTGGCCTCATTTCTTTTTATTGTGGTAAAATATACATAACATAACATTTACCATTTTAATCACTTCTAAGTGTGCAGTTCAGAAGCATTAAGAACATTCACATTGTTAGGCAAGCATCGCCACCACCCATTTTCAAAACTTTTCATCATCCCAAACTGAAACTCTGTAGCCATTAAATAATAACTCCCATTTCCCCTCCCCGCAGAGGAGGGGAACTATGCTAACTACTATTCTGCTTTCGGTCTCTATGGATTTGACTATTTTAGATCCTTCATATGAGTGGAATCATACATTTTTCATGTTGTGACTGGCTTCTTTCACTTGATATATGTTTTCAAGATTCATCCATGTTGTGGCATACGTCAGAATTTCATTCCTTTTTTACGGCTGAATGATATTCCATTGTATGTATGTACCACATTTTGTTTATCCATTCATCCGTTGATAAACATTTGGATTATTTTCAACTTTGGCTATTGTGAAATAATGCTGCCTGGTTCATTAATTTTGTAACAAATATGTGTATAGCAGTTTCCAGTCATCAAAGCATATTTATTTACATTCAATGACTTGATGAAGTCAGAGTAGATTTCCTTATCCCATTTTATTGAGGTTGAGACAGGTCACATGACTGCCCCAAGGCCATACACCTGGTAGAACTCGAACTTAATTCTTATATAAAACAGAGGCTGTTCTCAAGTCATAAGAAACTATGATTTAATCAGTGGCCTTTACAACCACCCCTCCCTTCCACCAAAGAAGTGTTTTATGGTGAATTTCAGGTCATGCCAACTCTGGAATTCCTTGTGGCCATGGTCTGTGTCTTCCTGTGTCTTGCGTTTGACAGGCAGTGGATGGTGGACGTTTAGTGGATATTTGGTGAGACTCTGTTGTCAACCACTAGGTCCCTCCAGGACCTGGTTATAAGGCCACCAGCTGGAGAGCTGGGAACGTCTCCCTCTCTTTTTAACAGCGATGTTGAGATATAATTTACATACGATACAATTCACCCATGTAAAGTGAACAATTCAATAGGCTTTATTAACAGTATATTCAGTGATATGTGTAACCACCATATCAGTCAATTTTAGGACATTTTTGTAGCCATAAAGAGAAATCCTGTACCTTTAGCTATCACTCCCCCATCTCCCAACACCTCTAAGCCCTAAGCCACCACAAAATCTACTTTCTGTCTCTGCAGATTTGTCTACTCTGGACACTTCTTGTAAATGGAATCATAGGATATGTGGTCTCTTGTGTCTGGCCTTTCTCACCTGGCATCATCTTGTCAAGGTCCAGCCATGCTGTGGGACTCTCTTCACGCACGCGGATGTGTCTTCTTTCTCTGCCTGGGCCTTTGAGCTGCTTGAGCCGCTGCGGTTTCCCAAAGGACGCGTCCCCTTTCCTCTCTCTTTTTGACCCATGCTGTCTACTTCCTTCCTTTGAAAGCCCTCCTGCCCTTCTGGCCAGGCTTGACTTGACCCTTCTGTCAGCACTTCCTCCGAGGGCCAGACCCTGGGCAGGAGGCCTGGGAAAGCTGCTCTCAGCTCCTCTTCCAGCAGCGGGGGTGAGGCCTGGGGCGTCCTGCTTTGAGGTTGGTTTGAACATAGGGGTGCGGGGCAATGAGGCCTCCAGGTGTCCTGCTCTGGGCTCAGCTCTTGTCATCAAGAAAGACATAAAGCCTGGGGCCAGTCCCTGACAGCCTTCCTCTGCCCCTGCCCTGCCCACGTGATGCCCAGGGGACAAAGACCCTCCAGGGAGCCCCATGCAGCACACACACACAGAACCCAGGATGAATGCCAACAACGGGGACCCTTTAAGCCTGCTTAAAACTCTGGAATGCTGTCTTTATAGAATATCATCTTTATTTTGTTACCATGTTTTGTTTTAGATTTTAACTTCCAAAGTTGGTTTATCCAGTACCTTTTTCTTT
>NW_012147634.1:4095789-4150521 GCF_000956105.1 Propithecus coquereli | reverse complement strand
CTCAGCCTGGCCCTGGGGACATCTGTCCAGTAGGCCTATGTGGCTGATCTCATGGGTCCCAGTACAGTTCACTGCCCTGTAGTCCGTGCTGAGGTCACTCTGGACAGGGCAGGCCTCCTGGATCAGTCTCTATGGGATATGGCCCCACTTGTGCCAGCATATCAGCCTTATTCAAAGCTGCTGCAAACAGCCATCTTCCTTTAGGGTTAAGCATTGTCCCCTCGCTACACGGCCTCTTTAGAATGCACCTCTCTCAAAGAGATGAGTTGTTGCATTTTCTTTCCTTCAAAGCAGGAGGAAAGACCCCAAGAAAGAACTTGAATAGGATAAGCCCTGGAAAATGAGGAAGAAGGCACAGCAAGGGGGCCCTAGAGGAAAAAGTGGTGGTGGCTTATGCGCCCCACTGCTCTTGGGCCTACCTTGCTGACAGGAAGTGGCTCAGAGACAGCTCTTGGATGGGAGTGTCTTGTTGGGATAGCCCATGTGCTCCCTGCAAGAGGCACCCAGGCTGCAGAAACGTCCTTACCGTACATACATCATACGTGCTTATCTTTGCCACCTCCATCGTGGACACACCTTCATAGCGCACCCCTATAAATCCCACCCCACCCTTTAATCCTATCCTCCGCCATCATCCCACAACACACAGAGGTCTAGAGCTGGCGAGAATGGAAAAATACTGCCATTTTACAGACAAAAAGACTGAGGTGGAGGGAGAAGAGATCTGCCCAAGGTCGCCCAGGGGTAGTGGCTGAGCCAGATGGGAACATGGTATAGGTAGCTGTATAGGTGGAGACACAACACCTCATCTCCTCTCCCCAGCTGTGTGACCTTGGGAAGGTCACTTAACCTCTCTGAGCCTAGAGTCTACGTCTGTGAAATAACAGCCATTTCTGTGAGCATCTAGGGAATCATATAGTGCAAGCACCCTCCTTGCAAGCTATCACGATGGTGAGAAATCATAGCCAGTCAGAACTCTGGTGGTTTCCCTTCAAGTTATATTGGGAATACATGTTGCAAATACTTTTTCCTATAATGTTTTAAAACTTTTTCAGTGGTATTGTTTGTTATATAGAAGATTGTGATTTGAAGGTAGTTAAATATATCCATCTTTTCCTTTAAGGTTTTGTGTTTTCATGTCTTGCCTAAGGTTAAAAGTGAGGAACATTTTTAAAATGACAGATTTCCCAGACAAATCAAATAAAAGAAAATATAAATAGACCTTTAAAATATGGAAAACCCCACAAATTCTCTCATGTAAGAGAAATGCTGAGATACCATTTTTCACATTATCAGATTAACAAAAATCCAAAGGTTTGCTAACACACTGTGTTGGTGAAACCGATGAAGAACAAGCACGCTCATACGTCGCAGGAAGTACAAATCTGTACAACCCTTATCAAGGGAAACTGGGCTATATTTTAGAAATTAAAAACATACACACGATTTGTGTTCTAGCAATTCCACCTCTAAGAATTTATCCTCAGATATTGCACACATATGAAATGACATACGTACAACGTTATTCCTTATAGCATCGTTTGTAATAGCAAAGGGAACAACTGAAATGTCCATCATTAGGGAACTGGTAAAAATATGTTTCATCCATACATTGGACTACTATACATTTGTAACAAAGAATGAAGAAGCTGTCTATCGTTACATGAAAAAAGCAAGGTGCAGAACAGTACATAATATGCAACATTCTCACCCCGTAAAGTGCACCGTGGCAACAGGACCTCTGGGTTGAGGAATCAGGTCCCGTAGCTACTGCCCCCGTCCCAGGGCGACTTGGAGCAGCCAGCAGTTTGGCCTCATTATACAGTGGGGAGGTTAAGTGTCCTCCCTCCCAAAGCGGTGATCTTGAGAGCCAAGCCTCCCGAAGGCCATGGGGCTGAGCACATCTGGAAAGAATCCGCCACAGCCATCAGAAGCATTGTGCTATTTTGGCTTCCATTAAGTCGAATAAATGGGATCACTCGAAAGTTGAGTGGGATCAGCATAATGACTAAAGGTTTTTGGACAGCCTTGTGCAAGCAAGAATCGAACACGCCATGTTTATCATTAACACTGAAGGATGAAATAAGTCAGGCTCACAAACCTGCTGACTCACTACGAAACATTCCTGAAACCACTATTTGAGATTGCCCAATCAAAATTCAAGGGAAATTTTAAAGTAAGGATCATGGCTGAGATATCGATATTACTACCAAATCAATAGCTATTGTTTGTTAATATGTTTACTTGTTTTATCTACGTTTTGATGGAAAGCTGAAGAATATATTGTTCATATTTTACTTTAATTAAAATCTGTTCATTTTGCTTCTTTTGCTGAATATACAGTTGACCCTTGAACAACACAGGTTTGAACTGCGTGGGTCCATTTATATGTGGATTTTTCTCAATAAAACTTACACCAAGTGAGTGTGCCTGTCTTTCCTGCCTCCTCCTCTTCCTCCTTCTCCTCTGCCTACTCCACATGAAGATGATGAGGATGAAGACCTTTATGACGACCCACTTCAGCTTAATGGATAGTAAATACATTTCCTCTTCCTTATGACTTAACATTTTCTTTTCTCTAGCTTACTTTATTGTAAGAATACAGTATATAATACATATAACATACAAAATAGGTGTTAATCGACTGTTTACGTTTTCGGTAAGGCTTCTGGTCAACAGTGGGCTATTAGTAGTGAAGATTTTGGGGAGGCAAAAGTTACAGATTTTGGACTGGTCAGTGCCCCAATCCCCCTGTGGTTCAAGGCTCAACTGTATACGTTTCATATCTTATTTGTATATAATCAAAGAAAATATCACTCACATCAGTGAGTAATTCTTTAAATGGCAACTAGCCTTATTTTATGGAAGACTGTAAGGCACATTTACCTTCTTACAAAACTTATGACTAGACATGTAATTCTGAAATTGAATATAACAAAATAAAAATCAGCTCATAAAAACTGCAGCCTTTTGTTTAAAAAGGGGAAAAGAATATATATTTTTATGTGAGTATATTCTATATTATGGATACTATATGCTCATACATAGATGATTATGTATATAATATTATATACATATGCATCACATCAAGAAGAATTAACAAGTAGCCAATGATAGTGAATACCTACTGAGGGATGGAGGAAGACTTTTTTCTACATATCTTTTTACACTTTAAAATTTTTGAACCATGTGAATGATATTTCACTGCTTCAGAAAATTAACACAATTCAAAAATAATGACAGATTTCCAGAACCCAATCCAGAATATAAAACCAGACTCTCTGGGGTTGGGTCTGTATTTTTAAAAAGTTCCCCAGGAACCTCCTGGGGGAATCCTGGCCTGTCACAGAAGATCCCTAAGAACCTACTGAGTCTTAGATCCAGGAGTCAAGGTCCTGGCCCTTGCAGCGCCACCTGGTGGCCATAGTTACTAAACATCCTTCAGAAAAATCTGTGGGAAGGCCCAGGAGATGCAGACCAGGACAGAGGGTAACGTGGCACTGTGCCCACAGGCTGGGTAGGGTTGGTCCCAGCGGACACATGGTGGCTCTCTAGAGATGCCTGTATAGGTCCTGACGGAAGTGAGTCACAGCTCCTAGAGTTCCACAACCTCTGTCCCAAGGAGCCAGCCAGAGGCAGCCTGCAGGAGCACACAGTGCATGGACTTCAAAGTCAGACCTGGGTTCAAACCCTGTCTCCATCGTCTGCTAGCCTTGTTATTTCACGCAGCCTAACTTCTCGGGTCCTCTGTTTTGTTATCTGCAAAATGGAGGCAAGTATAAGTCAGAAAAAGTCTGCACACAGATCTAGTTTTTCTTTTTCTTTTTTTTTTTTTTATTGTATTCGTACAGTGCACACAAATCTAGAACAATGCCTGTGCATAACAGGAACTTGAATATTAATTCTCTTCCCGTTTGTTACTTCTCGATAACTTTTACTCCCCTGGCCCAGGAGAAAGTAGCCTGACTCCTGGGGCCTTCCTGTGGCCTGGTAGGGCTCAAGCACTGCAAAGAATGAGGAAGAAGAAATCTGTCGGCCTCTGGTATTTCTAAACCCTCTCGCTCCCTCCTTCCACCTTCTTGCTGCTTCTTTAGTGAGCAAGGAGGAAATTCCAGGGCTGGCTGAGGTGGGGAGGGAGCTGCAGTCCCCACAAGCTGGGTCAGATCCGGTTCTAGTCCTGCGCTGTGGGCCTGGGTGCTCCACTATGCGCTATAGGCCTCGGTGCTCCAGCCAGCGAGTCTTCGGGCCTGGGAGCAAGACCCAGTCTCTGCCCCCAGGGAGCACATTCATTATACTGATGGAGAGCCAAATATAGCAAAAAATCACAACGAATGCGCAGGGGCTTAAGGGGACTTATAGCGGCACTGATGAAGTGACTAAATCGGCCATCTGCTCTTTTAGGTTATGACACTGCTTCTATTAGTAAAAGCTCCTGATAAAAGGCAACTAGGAGCCCATTGGTCCTTCGCCCCTTAGTTCAGATTAGCATCTCGGCTTTCCTCCTAGGTCTTCTCGAATACAGCAGAACCCAAGGGGCGATAAGACACTAGACTGAAACATGTTTTACCTGAGGCTGTGGGTTCGCAGGATGGGGCAAAGCACTCCTGGGAGGGTGACTGCTGGGCTCAAGGCTCCCTGGCAGTGGGAAGACACCAGCGTGGCCAGAGGAAGAGCCTCACAAGAGGAAACTGGGAACTACCGAGATCACCTGGTCACAGTCCCGCCCTTTGTACCCAGGGCAGCAGAGGACCTCCAAGAAGTCAGATGCGAGGTGAACAGAGTCCTGATCTGAGGCATCACCTGATTCACAGCTGAGGAAACTGAGGACCAGCAAGGGGAGGTGCTTGCCCCAGGCCCATGTGAGTTAATGGGTGCCCTTGACCTGGACCTTGAGTCTCCTGAGCCCCACTGCATGCACTCAGGCTTTGGAGCCAAATAGAACTGGATTTGAACCTAGACTATCCCATTGGTGTGCTAGCTGTGCAGTTTCAGAAAAGTCATTCACCTCTCTGAGTCTCCATGTAAAATGGAGACAACAGCTCTTTCTCACCACCCGGCACACGGCAGGCACGTGATGAGTGGGGATTACTATTATTGCTGCTGCTTCTACGCAAACCATGCCAGCCACAGCAGGAAGAGGGTTGGCTGCAGCAGCTCTCAAACACGGCTGCTTTGCACTTGGGGGTGGTCATGGTGGGGGCATGGGGTGCTGCTCAAAGGAGCCAGACGTGCAGAAAGCAGAATGCGTACTGCGGTGGGGTAGTGAGGCTCCCTCACTAACCCCAGGTCGCAGAGCGCGCAGGCCGTGGGGGCCGCACATCCAGCCTGCAGCGTGGAGAGGCAGAGGAGGAAAAGCGAGAGACGTGGCTCCTTATTCACGCAAGGCACCTGTTGGCCACGTGCCCTGCAGCCACCAGAGTGGTTGCCAGGGGCAGAGCCACTACAGGGGGTCTCTGTCCTCCTCTCCCTTTTGCTTCTGTCTCCTTGCTTACGTATTTATTTTTATCCTTGTACTGTATTCTGTCAAGAAGAGACACAGCTATGACAGCAGCAACCGCTTTTTCCGAGTGCAATCAGCTGGGGGCTTTACATACATTAGCTCATCCAGTTTATCCCTCACAGAAGCCCCGCGGGGAACAAATTATCATCCCCATTTTACAAGAGGGAAAACCGAGTTTCAGTTCCTTGCTAAAATTCACCCAGCCAAAAAGGTGCCAGAACTGAGATTCGAATCCCAAGGCCCAGCCTGACTCCAGAGCCAAGGTTTCCAGCCAGCACCTCCTACTGGTGCGATACCTCTTTTCAGGGAAGGGGGTCGATGGGGGAAGGACCCAAGGGTTTGGAAGGCTGTGGCAGGACCAGCTCCCTCCCCAGCAGGCGTGGGTGGGTGCTGGGAGTGGGGAGCCTTATTTGAACCCCAGCAGTCAGCTCATGAAGCAGTGCTGAAGGGATCTTCGGGGGAGAGAACTGAGGGAGACATCAGGTCCACGCCCCAGCAGCCATTCCACTTCTCTTGGCAATGACTGGTTTTTGCCCTACCAATTCTGGAGAAAACTAACTCTGCCCCAGGCTCTAAGGCCCTGGGTCTCAGGCCTAAACAGATCACCCTCACCCATCCCTTGGCCTCCATTATTGGTCCATAGATGAACATGTGGACCGACAAGACACGAGGAGGGGTCTTCACAAAGAAGCCGCCCCACTTCTGAGGCAGCTCCCATGGGCAAGCGTTCTGTCTGCTGTTAACACCTCAGTGAACATGGTAAAGTCACTCTGCCCCCTCCCTGGGTATGTACTGGCAGCAGTTGAAGTCATGAAGAAAAAGCCAATTCTCCGTTTTAAAAAACTCCTGCAGGAAAGGTGGGAGGCTGCAGTGCCCTGAAGTCACCCCACAGAGGCTAAAGTGGCCAGACCCCAGTTGAGACACCACAGCTGCTCCTGATTCCTGGCCCAGAGGAGCCACCTGGCACCCAGGCCAGGGCCCTGGGTATTTTCAGCTCCTAGCAGCATCAGCAGGGTCTGAGAGGCACCAGTGATATAGTATTTCTTGTGACCTTGGACCCTTGCCGCTGGCCTAGGTCCTACCTCCCTTTCTGCAGGTCTCCAGAGCCAGGCTACGGTGGAGGCACATGGGAGCGGCTCCTGCCAGGCCCAGTGGGCACCAGAAAAGGATGCCAAGAGGAATGGGCAACTTTAGTTGCCACCAAAGTGCTGGAGAATGGTTTCAGGCCCCTCAGTAACTCCGCCCCCCATAAACATCCTGAGCGGTGCTTCCCTCTGGGCACCGTGTTGGGGGCAGGGTGACCAACCATCCAGGTTTCCCTGGATTCTCCTGGTTTTAGCATTGAAAGTCCCATGAAACCTCTCAGTCCCAGGCGAGCTGGGAGGGTTGGTCACTCTAGCTGGAAGCACTGTTGGGGATGTCTCCCATCATCCTAAGGACCATCCTCCCGCTGTGATTCCTTTTTGAATAAGCAGCAATACCCGAGGCCTCTCCCAGACCTCTACATATCCGTGGCTCTCAAGGTGGTTTCTCTAAGGCAGTAGTTTGCATTTCTGACAAGTTCCCAGGTGACCCTGAAGCCGCTGGCCAGGGACCGCACTTTGAGAACCACCGATCTAAAGCGGAGCTCTGATAAGGTCTAGACCTCCCCTCGCTCCCTGAATAAGGGCCCAAGCCTGGGGTGAAGCCCCTCTTGGCCCAGCCCCCCTCACCTCCACAGCACCCCTCCACACCAGGCCCCACCCTGCCAGGTACCCCACACCCCAGGAAGTACCTCTCTCTCTCCCACCTGTGCATCTTCCCTTAAGCTGTTCTTGGCCGGGACTCCACGGCACCCCCACCACAGCCTCTTATCCTTAAAGCCCGTCTCAAATGCCACCTCCTCTGGATGTCTGCCCTGACCCCATCAGTCAGAACGTAGGACTCCTTCCTTAGCTCCCAGCTCAGCTCCTGTTTCATCCTTGTCACTGGACTATGGATTCCTCGAGGACATGAATTGTCTTTTTCCATTTTTGCCTATATATTTGTTAAATGGATACGACCCCAGAAGATAGAACGAAGATGATGCATGGACATGTGGGGAGACAGATTTGAGCTCAGCCTGAGAAAGAACTTATAATGACATGAACAGTCTGACACCAGCCCTCGTGGGTCTTGCCAAGAGATCGTGAGCTCCCTGTCACCCCTGGGCATCTTCAGTGGGGCTGGATGAGTATCTACGACATCTCTGAAACCTCTGTAGGCCAGCTGCTGACCATCCCAGCCGCCCTCTCACGTCCCTCGCTCCTCAGGAGAGCTTGACCCCCCCAGCCCACTGCCCAGAATTCCAGACCCACGGGCTGGGCTGGACCTTACTGGAGGCGAGTGATCACAGCAAGCATGGTGTTTGCAGTGGCCTCCTGGAATACAAGGAGTGACCAGTGGTGACACCCTGCTGCTCCAGGCCAGCCCCCTGCCTTTCTCTGACCATGCTGCCCCAGAAGGCCCAAGCCCACCTTGATGCACTCACACCACTGTCCCTCCCCTCGTCCACACCTCCTGTGGCTGGAGGAAGCAGCTTAGCTCTGGGTAAGCTGAATATCTGCAGGTTTGCCCCCAGCCTGGGCCCTGTAGGAAGAGGAATATACCCCAGTACACCCTGGAGCCTTGCGCCATGCTAGGCTCATGCAAATGCTCGAAGCCGTGTGTTTGCTTTCTGCGCCCTGCTCCAGCCCTTCCCTCACCCGCGGCTTCTACCAGGTGAGCACCAGTGGACGAAAGCCCTCTCCCCCTTCCCTACCTGCTCTCAACAAGGAACCTGCTAAACCCATTCCACACAGAGGACCCGTGACTGGGGCTTTCTGCCCCAGCCATCCCTGAGGGAAATGTTACGGTTTAAATCAGAAAAGTTTGAAAGACTCACTTAACTGCATGGTGGCTAAGCATGCCACGTGCGGTGTTTTTTGTTTATTTGTTGGTCGGTTGGTTTTGAGAGGGAAAAGAAGGATTTTTCAGAGTCTGGAGTCTCACGGCTTGGTGGGGCTTTCCAGGGTGAGCACTGATGGTAAGAGTTTGGTCTGCAGTTTGTGCCATTCAGGAAAACCCACCGCAGCTTCCTCCCCCACCAGCAAGCGTCGCATCAGTTTCACAGCCTACAGTGTGGCTATTGGAAAGGCCTGAGAAAGCCATGACCCGGGGGCCCCAGCTGGGGAACACCCAGGTCTCAGTTTGCCCTCTGCCCATCTCCAGGTCTCATGAGCATTCCTGTTTCCGCTCCTTGCCCAGGCTGGCTGAGGTCGAGACCTTCGGAAAGAATGCAGGGTCAGCCAGCCGTCTGAAATGCCTCCTCTGTGGGTGTGAAAGGCGATATGTCCAACTGTGCACACACAGAGCCCACATCCGTATGACTCAGCAGCTGCGGCTGTCCTCAACCCGATCCGCGGGAATGTCAAATTGACCAGCCGCAGAGGTCTGACAGCAGCAGGACAGATTCCACAAAGCCTGGGCCTAGAAGACACTTCCTCCATGAGTCCTTCTGGACAACACCCAGACACCCAACACACACTCAGATGCACACACACAGATACCCACATATACTCATACAGAGACTGATATACACACACCAATACCCAGATATACCAGAAACACAGACGCTCGCATACAGCCAGACACCACACAGTCAGATGCACACACAGAAATACAGACAGACATCCACGCACACAGATCCAAATATACCCACAGAGCCAGATGCACACAACAGGTACCTAGGTATACCCAGAAACACACACAGACACACAGACACCCCAATACACACAGACACCCCAGACATGCATAGACAGACACAGAGACACCCCAACACACACACACACACACACACACACACACACACACACACACACAAACCCCTCCAAAGGACTCAGTCAGGCTCAGAGCTGTGCTGTATGCCTGGCTGTGAGTGTCTCTGCCACCCCAACAGATGGCCACTGGCTCTCCGACATGGCCCTCTGCGTCTCTGAACCAGGGTACCAATGGCCAGAGAAGGGGAAACGGCAAAACTATTAATTCACCACATGTAGTTAACGCCCAGAAAAGAAGTCTCGTTCTCTCATTTATTTGGTAGTTCTCCAAAGTCCAACCTTCCCATAGGCCTAAGGACAAGCAATCAGAATACTAACCCATAACTTCTTTTCCCTTCTCTTAGCAGAAGCTTACCTGTTCTCGAAGGTCAGACTAAAGCCAACCTTGTCTGTGTAGTCCTCTCAATCCCCACAGTGAGAAACAGCAGCTTCTCCATGCATCCTACAGAACGCAGCTTGGTCTCTCTTTAGCTATTATTTCTTTCTAATTAATTTTCCTTGTGTGTCTACCCACTAGATAATAAGCTCCCTGTCCCCCACTTGTCCCATCAAAAGTCTGACACACAGTAGGCCTTCAACACCGATGAGTATGCACTGAGTCCGTCCCTGAGGGACGGGCACGCTAGGAGAGGGTGACTGCCCAGTGCCTGGTTCTGGGGGCTCTGTTTTGGCTTCCTGCCAGCCAGAGGCCCCGCAGCTGTCCCTGCCACTTTGACTCAACCAAGGAAAGACAACGCACTCATTAATTCATTCCACAAATGCATACTGAGCCCTCACAGGCACTGTACGGAAAAGAGCAAACAGAGACACGGCCCTGATCTCACGGAGTTTATCATCCATCAGAGGAGATAGACATAAAAAAAAACTCAATATAATTTTCAGGCAAGTATTTGTTATGAGCTGAATTGCATCTGCCTCCCCCTAAATTCATATGTTGAAGTGCTAACTACCGGCCCCCCAGACTATGACTGTATTTGGTGACAGGGGCTTTATAGGGGCAATTAAGGGAAAATGAGGTCATATGGTGGGCCCCAATCCGACCTGAAGAGGAGATTAGGACACGACAGACACAGAGGGGAGACGTGTGGGAAGATGGCCATCTGCAAGCCAAGGAGAGGTGGCTCAGAAGAAACCAACTCTGCCGACAACTTGATCTCAGACTTCTAGCCTCCAGAACCGTGAGAAGATAAACTTTTGTTGTTTAAACCACCCAGCCTGTGGTACTTGGTTAAGGCAGTCCTAGCAGACTAATGTAGCATTTAATGAAGATGAAGGAGTGTGAGAAAAGATGCTACAAGAGGATACAGGAGGGAGACCTAATCTGTTCCGCTATAGGGGGGAGTGGGTTTAAATTGAGACCTAAAGAATTAGAAGAGTTAACCCCAAAAAGAAGGCTTGGGGTGGAAGAGAAGATACTGTAGCCAGAGGACATGTGCCCAGGTCCCGAGCAGGCAGGAAGGAGCAGGCACCTTCGGGAACAGAAGGTGCTCCGGGCCTGGGTGGCCAGAGCACAGTGAGCAAAGGGCCCGAAGTCTGGAGTGGTAGGATGGCCGGATCCTGCGATGCCTAGGGCCTTGGGCAGGATTTGGGGCTTTAATGTAAGAGAGAGGTGAAAGGGGAGTGACTGGATTAGCTTTTACATTAAGAAATGCTTTTTGATAAAGACATAAACCATCGTTCATTTTTTTAAAAAGATATTAATTGAGCACTGACTGCTCTGCTCACAGCTTTTTTTTTTTTAAATAGAGATGAGTTCTCACTGTGTTGCCCAGGCTGGAGTGCAGTGGCTATTCACAGGAATGATCATAGGACACTACAGCCTTGAACTCCTGGGCTCAAGTGACCGCCCCACCTCAGCCCTCCCAGTGGCTGGGACTACAGGTGTGTGCCACCATGCCCAACTCGCATCTTTAAGTGAGTGGGGTGGCTCTGTCGCTCTATGCCTGTCAAAGGAGATTAGTGGAGACAAAAAGGAGCAAGTTTGGACTTTCCTCCTTTCTCCCTCTCTCCTTGCGTCAGTTCAGGTCCTCTGAGAAGCAGACGCCAAGATGGAATTAGAGATTCCATCTTGTGAGAGCTTCGGGATGAAGGGATGGGGAACACCCATGAAGGATAAAGGTAAAGAAGCAGGAGTAGGCAAGGGAGAGCCTTCAGACCACCATGTAGGTGCGACACCTAAGAAAGGAGAGAGGGAAGGAAGGAGGGTTGGCTAGGAAGCCTCAGGTTGCACTGCAACTATGAGAGTCTTAGCCAAGGGGGTGAGGAGCTCAAGAACAAGGGTTAGAGGGGTCCCACACTGGGCAGGAATGGTCTGGTTCTGGTACCCGCCACCTGTCCCCTGCCCCACCATGCTCAGTCATTGGCTAAAAGCAGCCCAGGGAGAGCGTGGCCCAATGCGAATGCTCTCGTGGATCCTGAGTGTTGGCAGCTGGGGCCAGCACCTACCAGTGCTCCTCACTGCAGGTTGTCTCTTGAAGTGGGATCCGAGAGGCTCACCCCTGCGGCTGCCACACGTCTTGTCCCCTTTCCTTCCATCCCTGCCTTGCACTTTCAGATCAGGCACATTATGGGGCTACATAAATGAACTAACAGTCCTTCCCTTCAAAGAGCTCCCCTACAGAATTTCTTCTTTTATCCACAGATGGGAAACTCTCATGTCCCTTCCTTCAGGCTGCCCGGCTTCTCTGGACAGACCTCGGGAGCACCTCTGCTACCCTCCTTCTTGCTGGCCGCCCCAGAGACACTTAGTGCCTGCTCACAGGGTGACGTGTGTAGACAAGCGAAGCAGCCAAATCAATGAAACTCTTCGGTGATTTGAAGTATATTTGTAAGTTTTTCTTTCTTTTTGTTTTTTTGAGACAGAGTCTCACTCTGTTGCCCAGGCTGGAGTGCTGTGGCATCAGCCCAGTTCACAGCAACCTCAAACTCCTGGACTCAAGCGATCCTCCTGCCTCAGCCTCCCAAATAGCTAGGACTAGAGGCGTGTGCCACCATGCTCAGTTAATTTTTTCTGTTTTTAATAGAGACAGGGTCTTGCTCTTGCTCAAGCTGGTCTTGAACTGACCTCAAGCGATCCTCCCACCTCGGCCTCCCAGAGTGCTGGGATTACAGGCGTGAGCCACTGTGCCCAGCCCCTATTTGTTTCAGTGGCAACATATTATAAGTCTTCCCTGCTCCCTTTTCACCTCGACCCCCTACTCATCTCACCTCCACCCACTGCTCTCCTGGCATTGATGAAAATTTGTTGGGACACATCATAAAATTGGTATTTCATCTATGAAACTAGAGTGAAAAAGGCGGGTAGCACCAACCACAGCAGTTACAGCATCGCAAATGTTATCTATTGGGCAACAGCACCGACTCCTGAGTGAGAAAAGAGCCAGAGCTTCCAATGGCCAAGGCGCCTGGAATATGAAGCCTACAGAGATGCTAGTTCTGCTCTACCAGGCATTCGGCCTGCCTGACCTCATACACCTGGGTAGTCTGTGCCAGGCCGGCCCACAGCTCCATCTCCCAGGGGTGTTCAGAAGCCAGATATAAAACAGGAAGGCAAAGCACTCGCTCTCTTCAAATGAAGAATTAAATACATTCACACCTGTTAAGGGCTGAATGACTATATTTGGGGACAGGGCCTTCAAAGAGGTGATTGAGTTAAAATGAGGCCATAAGGGTGGGCCCTAATCCAATCTGACAAGTGTCCTTATAAGGAGAGGAGATTTGGACACACAGAGGCACTGGGATGCACACCCACAGGGGCAGGGCCACGTGAAGAGGCAGCAAGAAGGTGGCTGCCTGCAAGCCGAGGAGAGAGGCCTCAGGAGAAAAGAACCCTGCTGACACCTTGATCATGAACTTCTGGTCTCCAGACTGTGAGAAGATTAACTTTTGTTGTTTATGCTACCCCATCTGGCATTTTGTCATGGCATTCTTAGCAAACTAATACGACACCCAAAACAACAAAACAAGAAAACAAAGTGGGGCAAACAGTCCAGGTTCTGTATTTACTTCTTTAACGAGTTGTTACACCATGACTCCCAGTGGGTGTTGTTCTGCCTCTGACCTCCCCAGCAGGCTCCTGGGGGGGGCGGTGGGAAGAAGATGGCCCTGTGCCTCCAGCACCAATGTGAAGAAGGACAGCCCCTCGTGCTTTCTCCTGTGTTTAATAAACCATCGCTGAGTGTCTGCACTGAACCGGCATCCTGCAGGTGTGTCCGAGAGGAAGAGGTAAGAGGTGGACTTGGTCTCTAGGACCCCTCCACCCAGAGTCTAGATGACCAGAGTTGAGGCTTCCTACTGGCCATGGTTGGTTAACTTCCACATTTCTCAGAGTTGCTTTTGTCAAGGCTCAGAAAATAATACCCCCAAATACGGCACTTTGGCATGCTGAGCGCCTTGAACAAAGGAGATTGAAAGGCCTCAGACATAAACCTCAGAACCAAGGTCTCTCAGACCTTCTCCTCCTGCCCCTCTTTCCCTTCCATAGTGCAGGGAGGGGCTCTATGAAGTTCCCTTATCTGACTGGGGGAAGTTCTTCCAGAAAGAATGCAATTGTCTTGAACCCCCTCCCTAGGAATCTCAGCAAACCACCAGGGAAGATTAGCAGCAGAGAGGAGATTAAAAGTCATCGCCACATCCAGACAGGCTATCACCCTTTCTTCTGGAGGCTGTTCCAGACAACTTCCTATTACTCGAGAGACTTCTATTTGCGTAAGACAACCTTTGTTCACCGTGCAGTTCCTCTCCTCTCCTTCCTGTAACTTACCACCACCTCCCGCAAAAGCCTCAAGCCCCTATTCTTTTATGCTGTAAAAACTTCAACCATCTGGCCCCTTTTTGGAGTCTCATAGTTTTCTGCGAGGCTCCCGTGCACAGGCACGTAATTAAAATGGTTTTTCTGGCCGGGCATGGTGGCTCACGCCTGTGATCTTAGCACTCTGGGAGGCCGAGGCAGGCGGATCGTTTGAGCTCAGGAGTTCGAGACCAGCCTGAGCAAGGGTGAGACCCCGTCTCTACTAAAAATGGAAAGAAATTGGCCAAACAACTAAAAACAGAAAAAATTAGCCGGGCATGGTGGCGCGTGCCTGTAGTCCCAGCCACCTGGGAGGCTGAGGTAGGAGGATAGCTTGAGCCCAGGAGTTTGAGGTTGCAGTCAACTAGGATGATGCCACTGTACACTAGCCAGGGTGACAGAACAAGACTCTGTCTCAAAAAAAAAAAAAAAAAGGGCTTTTCTCCTGGTAATCTACCTATAGTAATTTATTTCAGCAGACTCAGTTATGGAACCTTCAAAGGAAAAGTTTGAACTTCCCTACAGTCTTGACACCTATGGTCTCAGAGCATAATTAAATTGTATAAATAACAAACCCCTCATATATGCCAAATCCTTCAAAATTGACAAAGCTCCTTTATAAAATGTGTTTCAACAAGGCACTCCTGACAATTAACACTGATATTATTACCACCATTTCACAGATGAGAAAATCGAGGCCCAGAAAGGTTGAATGACAAGGCCAAGGTCCAATAGCTGAAAAGTGGCAGGACTTAGCCCAGGCTTTTTGGCTCTGAGAGGTGAAATATAATAAGGACTATTAAGAGCTAGAAAAGGGGATTGAGGGAAGATATAGGATCTCCTTGGCTCAATTCCAAAATGAGACAAAGAAACCCAAGGACAATCCCCTCTAAGAGCAGAATAATGGCACCTGGAGCATGAGTTTGCAAACTCAGCCTGGTTGGCCTTGGAGGTTGTCATTAGACCCATGTCCTTAGGCAAACTCCAAGGGGAGGTGATACCTGAGGAGGCAAGGCTGGGAGAGGAAGGGATAGTTCTATCCCTTCTCTTTAAAATGGGAATAGTAATCCCAGCCCACATATTCTCACAGAGAGGTGTGATGGCCTCTGATCAAGATGCCAGTAAAAGAACCCAAAGAGAAGCCTACCAAGGAGTCAGAGGGGAAAAGCACACTCAGGGACGGTCACCATGCAGCCACCATGTCCTGTCCCCAATAGAGGCCACTGTGGCAACTGCTGCCGTTAGGGTTGACTTTTTTCATCTCACTTTTTCCCTTTGTTATTTTAACGTAATATTTAATACGTGCAAAAGCTCAGACAACTAACGTGTAAGTTCGAATAAACTGAACTTGCAGGAGCCCACCAAGAACTGTGTCTGCTGGGACCCGGCCGAGAACCCAGCACACCCTCATCCTCTCCCTCATCTCAGCTGCTCAGACGCAAACTTCATCCCGAATTCTTGCTTTTAAAATTCAATTTTATCACACTCGCACGTATCCCTAAACAACTTGGGGTATAGTTTTTGAGCTTTAAAAAAATAATATCATACTGTGGTTCTCTGGAATTGTGTTTTCATTCAACACTGTTTCTCCAAGAAAAGCAGAGAATACGGATTTGGGGTGGGCAACGCCGGGCTGGAAATCCAGGTTCCCCATACTCCAGCCGTGTGATCCATGCAAATTCCTTAATTCCACTGTCCAAGCTTTGGCATCACCATAAATGGGGCTCTCGTTTCCCTTACAAGGTTAGGAAGAGGATTAAATGAAATGTATGCAAAATGTTCCTATTACAGACAGATTTTTAAAAATCACTGTGAGCTTCTTTGTTTGTTTCACTTTTCCTCTAGCTCAGGGGTGGAGGATCACTGATCTACAGCGGGGAAAATACTTACAAATTATTTCTCCCTATATAATATAATCAACTTGTTTAGATTAAGAACTGGGAACATGAATTTTATTCAGTAAGTAATTACTAAAATATACACTTCAGCTACATATTATGAATTGCTAATGGGCAGAGGGGGAAAGAAAAAAAAGAACTGATGGGAGAAAGAGAAAAACAGGTAGAGAGAAACTACTAATGAGAGCTCACCAACTGTGTTTCTGTTTTTTGAAAAATGTCAATTAACCACTGTTTACAGATCTTCAGCTGCTCAGTCCCTAAGCATATTAAGGTTTGCTTAGAATGGGATCCTCTTAGCAGACCACCAAGGAAGATACTATTCTTTGGGGTGAAGCAACAGTGAACAATGTCAGGATGACGTCAAGCTGGGGACCAGATGCAAAGAATGTTCTACAAGCCTGTGCCAGATAAAATTCCTTGTGATAGATCAGTCCTCAAGTTAGCTCTCTCACATGTACTTACGTACATACTTTGTGCAGTACAGGGCCTGACTTTTCTTTTGTAGAGATTTTGTGGTTTGCCTCTCATGATATGGCCTCCGTTTGCTTTCAAAATAAGGTTTTCAGCAAATTAATATGCAAGTGGAAAAGGCAAATGCAATCTAAGATCTGGAGTCAGGAAAGCCGGTGAGATTGACATTAAAATGCAGTGCACTAAACTATTTATATGGATATTAGTGAAATATTAATGCAGCATCTTGCAAACACACAGGCACACACTCTGGGGCAGGGCACCCTCAGACCTCTTTAAAGAACTGCATTTTAATCAAGCATGGCTTTCATCACTGGAAATGTTCCATCTGCCTCAGAGCACACTGCGGTCTCTTTCAGCCTTGAAGTGTCAGCTGGTCGACACATCCTTCTTCAGAGCAACAGAGCACATTTGGGTCCTCCGGGCCAGCTGCTGCACTCATCCTCACACCTGGAGAGCAGCAGCCATCTGCTAGCAGAGAGGCCATGGGGACTGTGGCCCTGTTTGGGAGTGGCGTGGGTGCATGGTTCTGGCTGCTGGGCCTCAGAGGCATCCTCAAAGGATGTGCACCCTCAAAGGCCCCCCTCTGCCCACTGCCTGGCCCTGTGCTTTCCAAGGGATTCTGGGAAACCCAGCAGGTGCCATCAAACACCAGAAAGCTGAAAGCTGACTAAGGGGACTCAGTCAGCAGGGCTTTATGTAACCTGGATGAGAAGGCGGCTGGTGGGAACAGTCTGTGGACATGACACGGTCCTGGATTGCCAGGGCTCATAGAATGCGGACCCCTTTAGGGCAGGGACAGTGTCTGTCCTGTCCTCTGTTCTAACTCCAGCATCTAGAACAGTGCCAAGTACATACGGGGAGTCCAATAAATATTGGTTCCCTGCTTGCCTTGCAGCCTGTGGGGTTGGCAGCTACGATGCACCCACCCAGGGGCAGTGTCCTTTACTGTGAAAAGAGGAGCAGAAGCAAATGTGGCAATTTCTTCCATTTCTAAGAATGAAGGGCATGGCAGGCAGCTGGAAAGGAGAGATGAGAGCTTGTTAGAAATGAGGCAAAGGCCGGGTGCGGTGGCTCATGCCTGTAATCCTAGCTCTCTGGGAGGCCGAGGCGGGCGGATTGTTTGAGCTCAAGAGTTCGAAACCAGCCTGAGCAAGAGAGAGACCCCGTCTCTACTAAAAATAGAAAGAAATTAATTGGACAACTAAAAATATATATAGAAAAAATTAGCCAGGCATAGTGGCACATGCCTGTAGTCCCAGCTACTCGGGAGGCTGAGGCAGGAGGATCGCTTGAGCCCAGGAGTTTGAGGATGCTGTGAGCTAGGCTGACGCCACGGCACTCTAGCTGGGGCAACACAGTGAGACTCTGTCTCAAAAAAAAAAAAAAAAGAAATGAGGCAAAGCTTACGGTCCATTACTTCCTGAGAGGCCCCCCACAGTTTATCAAGGTGAAGAAATGAGCACTATGCTAGGAGTCAGGAAGTCTGGGCTTTCATCAGATATATTCACAAATTCGCTGTGTGAAGCAGAACCAGTCACTTCCTCTCTCTGGGCTTCAGTTTCCTCTTCAGTTGGGCTAGAGAGTTGAAAAGGCCAACCCTATGATCGTGGTCAGACACTCGAGCCTGTGTTCGTCCAAGCCCCTCGCTGCCGTCCTTTCCAGCAGGAGGGCAGCCCCTCCCCCAGCCCTAGACGTCCTAGGAGCTCCCTGTTCCGAGACATTCCCTGCTGAATTCTGTGACCAGCCACAGCCAAGAGCCCCTCACAGGGCCCTGAATGCAGCCAGCAGTTCTCGGCCTCGGCGTCCTCCCGAGCTGGAGGTACAGCGCTGGCTCTGCTGAGAACAGAGGTCGACTGCAGAATTTTCCGCGACAAGCCTGCAGGCCCACTCCATTTCTGACTGGAAGCTTTCCTGAAACTGGATCCATCCATTTTGCTCTGGATCCATCGGCTGGCTGCCAACAAAGGGAAGGGGTGCCCCCCTTTTCCCTGGGGCCCTTTCATTTCTACGCTTTTTCAATTTGCCCTCTCCTTCCCAACTCACTTACTCAACTCAGCCCCTTCATTCACCTTCCATAACTTCTTTCCCTTTCTTTCCACCTCTTCCCAAGTATTTTCCCAACCTCCAGGACTCACCCGGACTCTATTTCTGACACCCGTGGTCAGCGACACCATTCCTTTGGCTGGGAAAGCAGGGCCCAGAGCTCTACGTTGTTGAGGTTCCCTTGCCATTTCCACGCCGGGGTCCAGGAAATCCACCTCTTTTCCTCTCCTTTCTCCCTGTGTGCCCTTCTTTGCTCTTCTCCGTCCACATCCTAAAGAACTCCCTGCCCCATCTTGGCTGTAGTTGGCAGGGTATAGTCTGCTAGGGCCACAACAAAGCACCACAAACTGGGTAGCTCCAACAACAGAAATTTATTTTCTTACAATGCTGGAGGCTGGAAGTCCAAGACCTTGGTGTCAGCAGGGTTGGTTTCTTCTAAGGCCTTTCTCCTCAGCTTGTAGGTGGCCATTCTCCCCCCAACCCCCTCCACCGTGTCTTCGCGTGGTCTTTCCTCTGTGTCCTAATCTCCCCTTCCTACAAGGCACCAGTCGCATTGGATTAGGGACCACCCCAGTGAGCTCATTTTAGTTACCTCTTTAAAGAGCCTATCTCCAAATACAGTGATAGTCTGTGATACTGAGGGTTAGGACTTCAGCATATGAATCTGGGGGGGACACAGCCCAGGCCCTAACACAGGAGTGATGGCAGTGGTGGCAGAGGGACCACGGGCATCACATGCTGGTCTCTGGGCAGATTTTCTTGGGCTGGACACCTTCTCTCTGGGGAAGCACGCAGAGGGCGGGCCCCCTGCAGGCCGGAGGGGATGGTCAGCAGGACCTTCTGAGGTTCTGTCCACTCAGCACCCCAATCTGATGCTCCCACAGAGTCATAGGCACCTGGGCTAAAGGAACTCAGAATGGGATAGCCCTGAAAGAAACCAAGCATCAGGTAAGCCGGAAGTTTAATAAAAATGAAACAAATTACAACACAGTGGGCTGGCGACAGTCTGATACATGTTGGTCGGCTTGATGTCCTGACTCCTGCGGGTTCTGGGAGGTCACAGGATTGGTCCCTCACACCCAAGATTCACTTTAGTCACTCGCCCTGTTCCCACGGGGGAGACCTCTGTCTTCCTGGTGTGATCTGTGACCAGCTGGTTCCGAACTCCTCACCCCGTGAGGAAAGCTGCCCGAGCCTGACCTTCACCCCACGATGAAGATGATGCTCCTTTACAGTTTTCCTCAGCACACGCCCCACCCAGGTTCTGAGGGTGGCACACAGATGAAAGCCCGTTTCATGGAGAGTTAAGAACTTTGGGGATGCTGGCGCCTCCTCCACAGCAGACAGCCACAGCTCCCAGGGCCTCCTGGCTCCCTTGCAAACTCTTCTGAACTCCGCAGGCCCATGTCTCTTGCAAAGTGCTCAGGATGCAGAACACACGGGGTGCTGGTGATGAGCTGGGTCTGAGAGTCTGCACAGAAGGGAGTCCCGCTGGGCATGGACCTCCCTGGCGGCCGCTGCAAGCCAGGCCAGTTAGGAGGTACTGCTCCTCCTCCGGGGGTGGAGGGCTTTCCTCTTGGCGATGTCCTCCTCAGTGTCACTCTCACAATTCCTCTGTGGGGGGAAAAAGAGAGGGGTCCAGGACAGGAGGTCATTAGATATGCCAGGAGTGGGGTTGTGCTGGGCGACAGGGGTTGATACCTGGGCCAGGGGCCTAGAAGCCAGGGAGGTGGGTGTCGAAGGGAAGCCTGTTATTCCACCCCCAGTGGTAGGGGTAGGGGAGCACCCGAAATGAGGCCAGACCAACTGCCTAAAAGCAGGTAGGATACCTAAGGGAAATCAGGCATCGGGAGAGGCCGAATTGTCATAGTGAAAATTATGTCTGGTGCCCTTTGTGGCTGCCACATAACCAAGACCACAGGGGTAGGTGGTCTGTGGGCTGACAGGTCTCCTGAGCTCAGCCTAGAGGGAACGGGAGGGGCGAGCCACAGGTTCCTCCCCACGCTCTTGACAGCCGTCACTCCACACCCCCTCGTCTTTGATGGGCCCGCGCTGCATCTTTAGCAAGGCCTGCTGTGCAGTTTTTTCAGGCAAATGACTTCTGAGTTCCATTTTTATGAAAGAGGAAGAGATTATAAAGTGCAGTCTGTCAGCTCCTACGTGGCTGAACCAGAGCCGAAGGCAGCCATGTCTTTTCGTTCGGGTCACACGGATCTAATTAAATTGCTAAAATTATTAAAAGATATACTAATTCAGAAAGACTTAAATGAGTCATCAGAAAAAATTTGTTCCATCCTGAGCAACATAGCAAGACCGTGTCTCTAGGCCGGGCGCGGTGGCTCACGCCTGTAATCCTAGCTCTCTGGGAGGCCGAGGCGGGCGGATTGTTTGAGCTCAGGAGTTCGAAACCAGCCTGAGCAAGAGCGAGACCCCGTCTCTACTAAAAATAGAAAGAAATTAATTGGACAACTAAAAATATATAGAAAAAATAGCCGGGCATGGTGGCACATGCCTGTAGTCCCAGCTACTCGGGAGGCTGAGGCAGGAGGATCGCTTGAGCCCAGGAGTTTGAGGTTGCCATGAGCTAGGCTGATGCCACGGCACTCAAGCCCGGGCAAAACAGTGAGACTCTGTCTCAAAAAAAAAAAAAAAAAAAAAAAAGACCATGTCTCTACAAAAAATAAAAAAATTAGCCAGGCATGGTATCATGTGTCTGTAGTCCCAGGTACTAGGGAGGCTGAGGTGGAAGGATCGCTTGAGCCCAGGACTCTGAGGCTGCAGCAAGATATGATCATGCCACTCACTCCAGCCTGGGTGACAGAGCGGACCCTCTCTCTCCCTCTCTCTTTCTCTCTCTCTCTCACACACACACACACACACACACACACACACACACACACAAATCTGCTGTCAGATGTTCAATCCGATGCTTCCTAAACAAAAAGACCTAGCATTACTTTTTTTTTTTTTTAAAAAGGAAAGTCCCTTTGGGAAAACTGTATAACAGACATCTGAAACCCAATCCTTTTCTACTTCTAGAGCTGATGGTACTTGCTGAATGTTTGAGTAAAAAGAGGACTATTTAAAAAATGTTTGCTCAAGGACAACAGTTAGGAAAGAAATTCTTTTCAGTTACTCTCTGGCCCTCTCTCCCCACTGCCTACGTTCTATCAGGGCAACCGGGCTGGGGGCTCAGCCCGACAGCCGTACCCGCTGCCTGCCACTTGCTCGTCCAGAGCCTCCTCTCTTTCTCCTGCCCTGAGCCAGCTGAAAATCCAAGGTCAAGATCAACTTTAGCCAAATACATCCTAGACTGAGCCCGGCTATGTCAATAAAAATAACTCAAGCTCTGCTGAATGGCAACTGTTAGAATGAGTCAGAGCCACACAGTAAAAAAGTAAGCTGGGCAAAGTCCGCCTGGCAAGATCAGGCATTCTGAGAGGGAGGGAGGTCCAGTCCCTTTTATAGCAGGTGAGGAAAGCAGTAAGAGAAGGCACAGGGCTTGGCCAGAGCTGCGCAGTTTGTTTCAGGCCTCTGGAGCCATAAACGCTCAAGTCCTGGCAAGAGCAAGAATACATAAGAGCTCAAGCTGAAGAAAAGAGACCCCAGGCTATGTGGGGGGCATGGGGAGCACAGCACTGTGCACCCTGATGCGACACAGGACTGACTGTCCATCCAGCTGCCTTCCAGCCCCTTCCTGAGCGGGGAGTCACCTTCTGTCCCGACCAGTGCCATCCCAGGTGCTCCTGGGCCCACATCACACACCCTGAGCAGGGGGAGGGCCTGTCCAGGGAATCCCTGCCAACCGAAATACTAACATTGGCACTGCAGTTTAAAGTTTACAGGAGGATTTTAAAAAACAACAATAATTGCTGACACTTATTGAACACTGACATGCCAGACTTTAAGAATATGTCATCGTTTAATCCTCAGGAACTATTACTAACCCAATTTTACAATTGATAAAATTTTAGCACAGAGAGGTTAAGTAATTTCCTCAAGGTCACACAGCTAGTAAGAGGAAGAGTTGAATTTTGGCAGTCTGGCTCCAGAGGCCACACTCTTCACAAGCACATTCTGTTCTATGCCTCCCATTTTAAATGCATGTAAAACTGCAACAAAGTAATCAAATGTAAGATAGCATCTAAATATCATTATTATTTATAATGGTAATCAAAAGCAAAACAGAAATGGAAAAATTGAAATAAGCATGTAAAGCTACCATTCTAAAGCAGATTTTTGGGTTGTCATAAATAAATTTTGGGTCGTCTATGGAACTCATTTTCCAGAGTCTGCAGGGTTCCTGGTGGGCTACCAGTCCTCAGGCAGAGGCTAGAGGGGTGGGCCGGAGTGGCAGCAGCAGTCCTTCTGAAGCCCCACCTGGAAAGGGTTCAAGATCCGCCACAAGCTCACGCTGCCCCATCAGAGCACCACTTAGGGGTCCCCCGAACACACGTGCCTCTGATGATCGTGCTTCAGCCTTCAAGGAAGAGGACAGGGCCAGCAGCGCTGGCTGGAAAGAGTTGACATCCACCCGCCTTGGGGGAAGAGGGAGCTCTCCCCATCCCTGAGCTCCAGGCCACCGCGGAATTCTGCCCAGAAGGAGGGCACTGCCTTTACCTACCAAGTCCGCATCTGGCCTCAGGTGCGCCTTCTTCATCAGCGAGCGGGTGAGGTGGTTGCACAGGGAGACGATGCTGAAGGAGAGCTGAGGGAGGCAGAGAAAAGGAACTCCAGGTGACAACCTGCACCGAGACCCAGCAGACAGCTAGCACCCCGCCTGTGCCCCCTGCCCCCACCGCAAACCTGGACACACCTTCCACCGCCTGCGCACATACTGCCTCTTGAAGTTCTCCAGGTTGACCACGGACTCCCTGCGCACCATGGCTTGCTGGTTGTCCACCGGCTGGGAGACAAAGCAGAGCGTGGTGGCTGATGCCGGGTGGCTTCGGACAGCAGCCACCGCCCTCCCCGCAGAACCCCCAGACACACACCCGCCATCCTTGGCCTGGTCCTGGCACCTCCCCACCAGGCAGGGCATGCAGTGGGAGCATCACAGTGAGGGCGACAGCTACAGATGCCTCAGCTGTTCAGGAGATGCCCCTGAGCTATTATTACCACAGCCAGACACACACGGAGGCTTGGCTGGAGGCAGGGCTTCAGTCACCAATCACTTTGGGGACAGGGTCATTTTACAGCAGTCTGGGATGCCCCCTGTACACTGGGATGGTTCTGGACTTAGCACATGGATGACTTTTTGGCAGACAGGGTATTAATACTCCATTAAAAAATAAAGGAAATAGGGGCTTTGATGGAGCTCAAGAGGAGACAGGATGTGTAGTTGCCTTTCACAGCCCGGCAGTCAAAGCTCAGCTTAAATCTTGACTTCTCCAAGCAGCCTGGCATGGCTTCTCTGAGCTTCAGTTTTCTCATCTGTAATATGGGGATAATAATATGTCCCTGGGTTGTTAAGGATGGAATGATTGTGGGTATGTAAAGCACTTAACTCAGTGCCACTCAACAAATAGTAATAAATTATTATCAGCTCTCCTGCCTTCTCCATTCCCTCTTGGATTCCTCCATTTTGTAAAAAAAAAAAAGTTTTCTAGATCAAGAGATGGGTTCCTAGGGTCCTGGGAACCTCCTGAAATGATTTGCAAATTTTAGTGTGTATATTTGTACATGAATGTTCGCAGCAGCATTATTCAAAAAAAACCAAAAAGTGGAAACAACCCAACATGCATCAACTGATGAATTAACCAAATGTGCTATATCCATATAATGGAATATTACTCAGGAATGTTATTAATAAAAGTAAATGGAGTCCTGATACATTTTACAAAACAAACGAACCTTGAAAACATTAGGTTAAATGAAAGCAGCCTACATAAATGTGGCAAATCCACAGAAACAGAAAGAAGATCAGTAGTTGCCAGGGCTGGGGATAGATGAGAATGGGGAATGACTAGTAAAGGGAAGAAGTTTTTTTCTGGAGTAATGAAAATGCTCTGGAATTAGATACTGATGATAGTTGCACAACCTTGTGAATATACTAAAAACCACTGAATAGTACATTTTAAAGTGATGAATTTTATGGCATGTGAATTATATCTCAATAAAAAAACAATTTAGTGTGTATGTGCGGAAATGTGTTTCTTCTGAGGAGAGTTACAGCTTTCAGCGGTTCTCAAAGGACCCTGCGACCTCAAGAAAATGAACTTCCCAGGATGCTCCACAAAGCTCCATGCAGCTCTATTTTTCTCTCTGCTCCGACAGCCTTCTCGCTGCAATGTCGCCTGGGTGAAGCGGAACGAGGCAGCTCATCAATTCCCGAGCGCTAATCTTGTCTCCTGACCACATTCCGAGCTCGCCTCCGCTTTGTTATTTTTCATCATGGCGCCAGGCACCAGAAGGAAGCCAGTGCACACTGCTGGCCACACTACTCTGGACTTGGCATCCTCTGGCAGGAGGCCCATGCCATGGCCACCTCACCCCATCCCCCTAGAAGGCCTCTAAGTGTTTCAACACCCAATTCAAGTGTGACTTCCCCCAAGACAACTTCCAGAAAATGACATCTCCCTCCCCAACATGGCCGAAGCACATGTGTGCTGCTTTCTTGTTTGTAGCACGGGTCTCAGCCAGCCTTGCAGAGTAATCATCCCAGCACTGCAAAACAACTCGAGGGCACAGAGACTTTCTCTATGTCTGTGGCAATGCCCCCTACCCCACTCTCCTCCGCACCCACAACCTACAACAGTTAATAGTTTTGTTGTTAAATTGGCTCCCTGAGCTGCCGAGGAGAGAAAATTGGAATGAAATCCCAGGACCTGGGAACTGCTCACACCCATCGCTGAGAGGCCCAGGTCACGCGGATCAGCCCAGTGGTAGCACCATGAAAGGGTGTCATGACACCACGGCTCCCAGGGCCCTACCCAGGAGTCGGTGAGATGCAGAGCTCCATGGGGCCGGGGGGCAGGGGGGCAGGGAAGCAGGGGAGCGGGAGAGGGCACACAGCCTTGATGTGGCGGGGAGATGGGAAAGCCAGGGACTGTTTGCGCTCCCAAACTGGAACACAGTGGTTTGGGCCAAAGGGGGCAGAAGGAAAAAGAAGAGGGGAAGGAGGCAGACAGGGAGAGGGAAGAGAAAAGGATGAGGCTGTTGAGGGACCATCGGGCCATGCCCACCTCTCTGAACCCTGACCTTAACCACCTGTCACCCCTTCTGCACACCTGTGAGCTCAGCCCTGGGTCTAGTCCCACCTGGAAGGGAGGCACAAAAGCGGGCAGGGGGCAACTGATCTGTGCAGAGGACTGCTTTTCTTCTTCTCCAAGCCTTCTAGTGGCTTCCAGTGCTCTCTGTATACCCCAACTTTGCTCAACTGTCACCTCCTCAGGGAGGCCCTCCTTGACCACCCTAAGTAGCACCCCCAACTGCCCCCCACGACTCACCATGCCTGCGCTCTACTTCTTCATTGTATGTGCCACTACCTGACATTTTATTCTGTATTTATTTACAGTCGATCCTGGGTCTCTGTAGGGGACTGGGTCCAGGACCCCCACAGACACCAAAATCCTCGGATGCTTAAGTCTCTTATCTAAAATGGTGCCATCTCTGCATATAACCTACGCACATCCTCCGGATACTTAAAAGCACCTCTAGAGTACTTACAATACCTAATACAATTTAAATGCTATGTAAATAGCTGTTACACTGTAGTTTTCACTTTGTATTTTTTTTTTTTCCAAATATTTTCAATCTGTGGTTGGTTCTACCCGAGGCTGTGGAACTCTCGGATGGGAGGGCCCACTGTACTTGTCTTTCTTCAGTTTCCTCTCCTTCACACCGCCCAGCTCCTGCTAGCTCCTTCCAAGGTGGTTAGCACCCTCCCCAACCCATAAAACACTTCCACCTTGAACTTCACTGACTCTGCAATTCCCTCTGGCATGAGTGGTCTTTAAGCCTAACCCTTGCAGGGGCACTTGTACCTCACAGGACAGTTTGATGAGGTGGGATTAGTAGACTCTGGGAGGGAAGGGACCTCTTTTTGTCCGCTTACTGACCGGAACCCTCGCCCAGGAGAGAAATAGCTGAATCCATAGCTGGAGGGTTGAATGCAAACTAGGGGGATCAGGTTAACAAGAATCCCAGCCTCCTACTGGCCCAGCTAAAATGGCAGGTGAGACCATTCCCAGAGGCCATTAATGGGAGGTGATGCAATTGCTTGTAGGGCCCTGTCCATAGCTACAGCAGCAGCATGAGACCCGAGGAAGCCGCCCAGGCTGTAAATCTGTCAGGCCGGCCTTTCCTGATCAATGGGCCTCCCTGGTTGCTAAGAGGCTCACCAAATGCTGATGCTGTCATCTCAGCCTTGAAAGTCAGAGAGAGGTCAATTCCACGGCAAAGTCCGTTCCCAGAAGAAACGTGGCACAAACACTTTTGATTAAATCGGGGATGTGAGGGGAAGATGGAACATAGCTCCACCCTTCTCTGCAAGCAGTGTCCACCTCCAGGCCTTGTGGTCCATCGGTGATACCAGGGAGCTTTGAGCGATTCTGACCAGGCTCCTAGGAGTGTGTTTGGTGTGTTGGAAAAATGTCAGAAAGGGAGGCAAGGGAACAGAAAGCTGTGGCTGTAGTCGAGTTTTGTTCATGCGGATGCAAATGCCTTTGAAAAGTCCAGTGGGCCATGCTCGGTCAGTACCGACACCCACAGAGCAGGGAGAGGAAGCAGCAGCCATCGCTAAGGCATGAAAAAAGGAATCCTGGCTTTATAGTAGAGGAGCCCTGCCAGACAATCTTCTCTAAATACTAGGCCTCCTTTAGAAACTGCAAGCAGATTGCAACTCTCCCAAGCTCTATCTGTGCCAGCTCTCGAGCCCCACACTCCAATGACAGCCAGGGGCACCCTCGCACCCATTTCTCTTTCCTGCCCAGGACCGTCAGGCCGGGCCTCACCCCTTCCTCTCTCAGCAGAGTCTCTATAGGAGGCACCTCCACCTCTCTCCTTTGCTGGCTGTTTTGATGGCTGGAGCCTGGGCCCTGTTGGCCCCACCTGCCTATTTTCCCAGGAAAGGAGCACATGAGGCTTGTGGGGACCTGAGTCTCTGCCTTGGCATAAACAGGTGGGGAGGGCTGCGGAAAGGCTGAGCGCCTGCAGGTGTCCCCTACAGCAAACACGCCAATGGAAGGAGGCAGGAACGTCCCTTTCCTTGCTCAGTCTGGTCTCACTTTTCTGAGTTAGGTCCCAGCATGGATATATTCTCTTTTAATTCTCTTCTCTGGGACCTTCACTATTCTCAGCAATTTTTTGTCCCCAGGAAAAGCTTCAAAAGTTCTTCCTCTCGTACTCTTACAAAGCCCAAGACACTTGAGAGATGTAGCAACCAAATGCCATGTGCAGACTGTGTTTGGATCCTGAATTGAACAAACTGGTGGTAACAGGACACCCCTGACAACAGCGGGGACACGTGAGTATGGAATGGGTACCCAGATGAGATCAAGTAATTATTGCTGATTTTGTCAGGTGTGATAATGGCACGGTGGTTATTTAAAAAAGAAAGTCCTGGCCGGGTACAGTGGCTCATGCGTGTAATCCCAGCACTTTGGGAGGCTGAGGCAGGAGGATCACTTGAGGCCAGGAGTTTGAGACCAGCCTGGGCAACATAGAGAGATCTTATCTCTGCAAAAAAATAAAAAATCAGCCAGGCGTGGTGGTATGCGCCTGTAGTCCCAGCTACTGAGGCAGGAGGATCTCTTGAGCCCAGGCTTGAGCTGCGATCACACCACTGCACTGCAGCCTGGGTAACACAGTGAGATCCTGTCTCTAAAAAAAAGTCAGTCCTTATCAGAGATTCATGCTGAAGAATTTAAGAGTTAAATAAATCTGAAGTTTGCTTTAAAATACTCCAGGAAAAAGTAATGGGGGAAATGAATGAAGGAGGACTGGCCATGACTTCCTGTTGAAGCAGGGTGACGGGTACATGGAATTCCCTATACCATTCTCTATACTTTTGTGTAAGTTTTGAAAATTTTCCTGCTGAGAAGACCATAACAAAAAATTAAAACCAAAAACTCTCCCTCTTTTTAACCTCTGTAATCTCCCTCTCTTTAATCTCCACTCAACTGTTCTAAGTTCCTGACCCCAACCCGGCCTCATCCCCGCCCCTCCAAATTCTACTCACACCTTCCTCATGGGGATACAGCTTGGGGTGGGGGGTGTCAGGGGTGGGGAGCCCATCCCT
This sequence comes from Propithecus coquereli, assembly GCF_000956105.1. NCBI lineage: Eukaryota > Metazoa > Chordata > Mammalia > Primates > Indriidae > Propithecus > Propithecus coquereli. The sequence continues at coordinate 4,121,738 of NW_012147634.1, read as the reverse complement.
GGGGAGGCCTTTGCTCTCTGCTGCCTTTCCTACCCTTTCTCAATCAGAACTCTCTCCCTGGTTTTCTGGAATCTGAGGTAGCTATTTTATCACTCACCACAGCTTTTCCCATCTCCCAGTTGGTTGGGTCCCCATCTGCCCCAGACACTGAGTCTTTTATTCGGGTTGTCTTGTCCTTATCTGTCACCTCCCCCCTAGAGGCAGAGCACAATCAATGTTTGTTCAACTGAACTGGCCCCTTCTGCAACTTGAATATGGCCACTGCTGGGTCTCCTCTCCAGGGCAAAGAATCTTCTCCACAGGCCAAGAATTTCACAGACAAAGAAGAAAAGGCATTCAGTTCCACAGACATTTACAGAAGGTCGCCAGTGGGGGTGACAGCTGGGCACACAGCCACCTCCAACACGGGCCGACTGTGCTGCGTGATGGAGTGAGGCGGGAAGCCACCACCTTACAATCACCTGCAGGGGACCGGGAGGATGGGGGTGGGGGTCACAGAGGAGACCCTGGCTTCTCCCGTCATCACTCCTCTGCTCATCCCTTCATTGCCAGCCTCCTGCGGCTGCAGAATCAGTGATTACCAAACCATCACCATCCTTTCTGACACAAAGTCGGGCAATCGTAGCTGTGAGCATCTGCCTCAGAGTAGGGACAGGCTGCTGCCTTCCCCATGGGCCAACTTCCAGCTCCTGTGGGAACTGTCATTCAGGGAGATGCTGACAGCCCAGGACGGTGTTGGAACAGAGCACAGGAGCTGACCTTTGATTCGCAGTCTGGTGAATTAAAAATCCTCCACGACAGCAGAGGCAAGGGGCCTGCCCACAGAGCCTTCCTCCCTCTAGCACCAGCGACACCTTCCACTCCCCACACCCCGTCCCGCCATCGTTAGCCTGGCCCTCGACACCGCTGCTAAAATGCCAGCTGCGGGCTTGGGGAAGAGTTCAGCAGGTCCCCTGGCTGCACCCACACACCTCCGTGGGCTCCCCTCGGCACTAGGTTGCCATGCCGAGGGGGACGGGAGTTCGACTGGCCAGGTGGCAGAGAAAGGCCATAGCCTTCTCTGATTTCTCTGAAAGACTTGGGGGCATTTCTCTACTCTCTTTGTACAGAAACGGTCTGTTCGTGGAGTGTCTAAATGAGAAGCAGTTGCCAATGACCAGACACAAACACAGAGACGGTGATTTCACTGCAGTGAGGAAAACCACTTGTGGCTCTGAGCCCAGGCTGGGGGCTGACTAGCTGGGTGACTACAGACAAGTCCTGCCCTGTGAAATGTTGTAAAATGGTGGCGTCAGGTGGTTCACCTCCGAGGACCCTCTGAGCCTGAACAGTGTGCACAATTCTCCCTCCGTTGTCCCGGCTTCCCTGATTCAAATCAGCACCAACTCTTACTCTTTCAGTGCATTTTATTTTGACCTTCACTAGACAGTTTCCCTGCATGCTCCTCAGTCAGTGGCTTCCTCTCCTTAGGAAACCCGGCTGTGTGAAGGTTAAGGCCTGTTGACACAGCCAAAGGGACCTTTAATGTTTGCGGTGTCTTAACACCAAACAAGCATACGACGTCCTTACAGGGCAGGTAAGACCTTGGAGAGATTGTAGACAGGTGAGTTGTGCCAATTCTCGCAGGTAGGACACAGGAAACAGGCTTTTGCCATCTTGCATTGGTTCCAGGATGCACATTTTCAGATCTCTGAAATCAGGAGGCATCTCCCATTCGGTGACACATCCTTGGTGTCAGCCTGGAGTGAAGGCAGGCGCTTCAGGAGAGGCCTGAGCTGTTTCTGCCAGCATTTGGGGCCACCCTGCCTCAGACTGTCAGACATTACATTTTCTGCTTGGAGTTCTTTTGGATCACACTACGCAAATGCAGAAAGCAAACCTGCATGAGTACCGCCAGCCTCCGGTCCTTTCCCCAGGACAGGATTTTTCATCCCCACCTAGTGACAAGGTGGAGACACACACGTTTCCTTGTGCTCCCTTTCTGCATGGTGGCTTTGTTTTTCATTTACCCCCTCACCAAGGGGGATACTAAGGGTATCGCAGCTTTATGTGGGGGGTTTCCTATTGGACTCCCCATCTTGGGCTTTGTTTTTTTCATTCTTAGTGCTCCGCATAATAATGATGCATCTTATAATCATGGCTTCTCATAGTTGATGAAAAATCACTGTTACAAATATTGTATATGATATTTGAAATCGTCCAGCATACTAATAGAAAAGGAGATAGGATTTTGAAGAAATGGTTTCATGAGATCAAACTTTCACATCCTGTCCTAAACCACTTCCTGTCTGTGCTGCTAACTGGGCATTCCCCCTTTAGCACCTGGGACAGTTGACTTGCCCAGAACCCATCAGTGAACTTCCTGTGACTTCTGGGATAAAGGCACAATTCTTTTTTCTGTTTTTCTTTTGAAAAGAGTCTCACTCTCACCCCTTGCTAGAGTGCAGTGGTATCATCATAGCTCACAGCAACCTCAAACTCCTGGGGTCTAGCAATCCTCCTGCCTCAGCCTCTTCAGGAGCTGAGCCTACTGCGCCTGGCTAATTTTTCTATTTTTAGTAGAGGCAGGGTCTTGCTGTTGCTTAGGCTGGTCTCGAACTCCTGACCTCAAGTGATCCTCCCACCCTGGCCTCCCAGAGTGCTAGGATTACAGGTGTGAGCCACCGCGCCTGGCCAAGGCACAGTTCTTTAACATGGCCAAAGCCCTGCTGCTCCTGCCTCCTCTCTGACCATGTCCACACCACACTCCCATTTGCTCCCCTCCAGTGTTTGCTGCCTGCCATGCCCCCTCTCATCACAGAGCCCTGGCATGAACGGCTCTGTTGGGAGCACTTCTCGCTCCCTGGCTCGCTTAGCTGATCTCGCCTCCAGCATCACCGCGTCAAGGACACCTCGCCTCACGAGATCAGACCCCTACTGCAGGCTCTTGCAGTGCTGCACGCTTCTGTTTCATAGCATGTGTCGCTTGTGTGATTCTTAATCAACGTGAGAATCCTCCACAGACTGAAAACTTCATGAAGTCAGGAAAGAAGCCTATTTTTACTCAACATTTTATCTCCAGAGTCAAGTTCAGCATCTGGAAGTTGGTAGGTGCCTGATTATTTTTTGTGGATGGATGGATGGGTCTGGACATAACCTGCTTCCACAAGCAGAGCAAACTCCCAGAGCCTGGGGCGATCAGGAGAGACAGAAGGAGCAACAGACTTGTCATGAGAAGGCCTCCATTTCTGTCACAAATGATGGGACCTTGGGCAAATAACATCCTCTGTTTCTTCTTCTCTAAATTGGGAACGACACTTACCCAGCCTCTCTGGCAGGGATGTTTTGTGAAGCCATGAAGGCACTTTGTAACTACACAATCTGCTCCCCCAACCCCAAACCTTCTAGTGCAGCACGGGGCCCATACTCCCTGCTCTGTCTACATGAGCCGGTTGGCTGGCCCCTCCTCCAGGGAAAGGGAGATGAGATCTTATAATCCTCGGGAGGGTTGCTCAAAGCTTTGGGTCATAAAGAGACCATGAAGCCTTGTGCTTCCCAACATTTATGTCTACCCTCTTCAAAAACCCTCATGGAATTTCTTAGACCTTCAGGGCCCAATGGCCCAGGTACATAAGAAAAGGAACCTCCTGTTGAGCACCTTTTGGTCTTCATTCTCACCCAAAGTTAGGGTCCTTAGCCAGAAGGGGGAAGGGTAGAGAAGGGGGAGATGCTGCTCCTCCCCCCCTGCTCTGCAGGCTGGTCTTCAGACAGGTTGGGGCTGGGTAGGAACAGTGACGGTGCCTTCTGGGACACCGTTCCTGGGCCAGTCATCTGCAGGTGTGTGCGCTGCACCTATACCTGGCAGAATACGTGAAGTCGCTTACTTTGCCTCTGGGATCTGAACTTTAATATTAAGGTGGATATTTACAGCAAAGCCTAACTACTCCCTCCCATATACCTCATCTTAGAGATGGGCATCTTGGGCTCCTGTTTCATCCGTACTGACTAGCTATGAGTGAGCCTAAGTCATTTCCCCTCTCTGAGTCAATTTTCTCATCAGTTACATGGAAATAATAATAATAATGCCACTCACTTTCCTATCTCAGAGAGTTCTTTTAAGCATCAAGCGAGGTCACTGACACAAGTGCTTGGTAATTGAAAAGCCAATCCAAACAGAAGGTAATATTATTTTCTCTGTGCATTTTAAATCCCCACTTCTGTAGCAGGAAAGCACCATGCTAACTTAGTTATCCCTACTTAACTCAAATATTGCCCAAGATCTACATTCCATAAGGCATGTAGGCAGGACGTGAGATGTGAACAAATCCATCATCACAAATCAATTATCCAGCAGCTCCCCAGGGCCAGCCGTCCTCCCTCTGGAGAAGGGTACACTAAGGGGTATTCATTCTCTAATTGTTTTAACAGCTTGGCTGCCCTGCCAGCGCCCTCTCAGAAAACCAGATTGGTGCGGGAGGTGCAGAATGAATAATGAACCAGCACCTCTGCGATTCTGGCTTCTGTGGAGGGGGTGGAAGGCTATGCTACAGACACACACCCCTGCAGGATAATTAATTCTAGCTGCATGCCGCAGCAGGGCGGATGAGAACGTGCTTCTGCAAACCATCCAGGATGCATCACTGACTGGATTCGGGTGCTCAGAGCTTCCAGCTGGCCAGGACTTCCTCAGAGCATGATCTGTTCAGCAGCTCCGACAGGGATACACTGGTGTCCCGGTGGAACGCAGAGCCCGGGCCCTCTGAGCTCCCACTCTCCAGCTGGAAGCTGCCCACCAGTTCCTGGATCCACTGTAGGTCTGTTGACAGCTCCTGCCTCAGAGCCTCGAACTCAACCTGCAGATGGTCCAATTTCCTGGCCACCCCTCCAAGGCTGGCCCCTGCAGCCTGGATGTCTTCTCGCAGGAGCTTCTTCAAGGACTCCATCTTGCGGAACTCATACCTGAGCTGAGACAGGTCGTGTCGGGTGCGCTCATTCTCCTCTCGGTACCAAGCTTCCTTTTCATTGTAGATGGAGACCAGGGCCTCCACGTCATCCTGGATGGTATCGTGGGCCCCCGCCAGGGCACGGCATCCCTGGTCCACCCGAGCCAAGTCCTCCACCACATGGGCAAAACGCTCGAAGTTGACATAGGTGTTGTTTCGGGGCATGCTTGAGTGGCATTTGAGGGTGTACTCTCTCAGGTGCTTGGTCTTCAGCTGGGTGGGCTCTGTCTTCCGCTGCTCAGGGGCTCTGCCTTCTCCTTTTGACTGGTGGGTGTTCAGACAGAAGAACTGAGTGTTAACTTGCCGCATGCCCCCAAGGGCAGTCCGAGGTGCAGGCAGAAGGCACACACATGGCCTCTTTGGCATTCACTGCATGCATCAGGCTGTGGGGAGAACCAGGGTGGGACGAGCACCCCTGCAGGCCATAAGAAAGGTCAAGGGGTGAGGGGGTACCGCCTGCATGTTCACTTCAGAGGTGTCCACGGCCATTAGAGAGGGTTTCCACACGCTCAGCGTTTAAGGGACGTTTGCGCAGACAAGCAGGCTACAGCCAGGACCCTGCAGGCAACCACTCAAGGGCTGGAGCACACGAGGCTGATGCAGGAAGGCTGAGGAGCATCTCTGAGGCCTCGGCAACACTGAGCACACTGTGCAGGAGCAGCCCAAGAGACTCCAGCTCTCTGCGCTCAAGGCCCACCCACGCTGGAGGGCCCTTGGCCTTCCCCATCCTTCAATGAGCAGGTGAAGCTGATCTCCCAAACCACTCCAGCCCTCCGGGTTCCCCATCTTGCACAGGTCTCACCCCTTCTTATCTGCACTCTCAGACCATCCTCCCTGGCCTTCTCATTTAACAATTAAGGTGAACGGGACATCTGGTGACATCCTTGGGTACGCATAGCTAGCCAGTCAGCAGAACTAGGGCCAGTCTCTGAGCCCCACCCTCCCAAAGTGCGTTTCCCTAGACTAGACTTCAAGACCTTCTGAAAAGCCAGCAGTTGGAGTCTCAATTGCAAGGTGAGTTAGGCAGGGATTTGCCTTTTTGCCCCGGCCCTCCCTAGAGGGAAGAGAACTGCCTTGACAGTGGCTGCCTCTCTTCCCTTTGAGGCCTGTTCCTGAGGCCTTATGGTGTCTGAGGAAGGCCAGCGACTGATCTGAGTGTCATCCTTGAGCCAGAGCCCCAAAAGTCAGAAAGAAGGAACCCTGGTTGCAAAGTTGGGGTTTTTTATTGCCATTGATCTCTCTACAACTAGGGAGTCCTGATTCTTGCTTTGAGAAGTGGTGGTGACCCATCTTCCAACAAAGGACAGTTTGTAAGTTGGCCCCAAAGAAAAAGGTTTCAAGTGAGGCTTATGAGGGTTTCATTGCATAAGTTACCTGTACCTGTGAAACGCAAACTTAAAGTAGCATAAACCTATTTGAACAAGCTAGGCCCCTTGGGGGCCCTGAGTAGCTTTCAGCTGTGCCCAAGGTTAGTGTTTCAAGCAAAGGCCTCTCCACAGGCCCTCTGCCCCAGCCAGCCCTGGCGACAGAGCAGAGACCCCTGCCCGCTGGAACTCATGGCCATGCCCTTACCGTGATCCAGGGGTGTCTGAGAGCCTCTTGGATGGTGAGCCGTTTCCTGCAGTGAGGATTAGAACACAGTGATGATCCACGAGGACAGAAGCTAGGAGCAACAGTCTCCATTCTCACTCGTTTTAGACCTATATTTTGGCATTTTTTGACCACTGCTATCAAACCAGTGTAACGGAGGATGCAGAGATGGAAAGCAATTGGCTGCATACCCTGCAGGGAAGGTGGTCCAGGTAGACCCCTCGGTAGAGTGGCCTTACTACCCAAACCCTCACCTTCAGTCCCAAAGCTGAAAGGCCTAATACCACACTATAGGAGAGTCACAAATACTCTACTGAGCTTCCAGAATCCTCCAAAAGCCAGCTCTCCATTGCTACACGTCTGCTCTCTGTTTCTGTTTTTTGGCCCCCAGATCCCTCCTCTGGCCTTTGCTGCTCTGTACCCAGGCAGGTGACCCTACTTAGCACGGCCCTGAGACTGACAGGACATGGCGGTCTAGTCTGTGGACCTTTCCACCTGCTCCATGCAGGCCATGCTCTGGGCACCCAGCACCTACAATTATCTGCCTGTTTCCTTCGTTGACCCCACAGCCACAGGCTCACCCCGGCCCTGAAGAAGGGGAAGGATTAGCACATCTCCCATCCTCCCTGTACTGACCTCTCTGTACCCACCTCCCCCCACTGAATCCCAGCCGGAATTGGCTTGGAACCCCTGCTCCTTTACTTTTTCAAATCTGAATTCCAGTGCCTTTGGGACAGACTGCACAAGCCAATGAGCTCTAAGGAAACCCAGGCTGACTTACAACCCCCCCCCCCCACCAACACACAGAGTTGATTACATTTCGGCAGGAGAAGAAAGCAGAAAGACTTTAGCAAACAAGTTGAATGCCAAGTCTCGGCCAGTCCACACTCCCCAGCCCCTGCCCTGATTAGACAACAATGGTACAGATGACAGCTGTGGCAAAGCAGGGACAGACCCATGCATCTCTGAGAGAGGTGACAGGAGGGGTCGATACCTGAGAAGCCAGTGGCTTTCTCTGTCCTCTTACCGGGTCTCTTTAACCAGAAGCTTCCTAATGAAGTCCTTGGCCAGCTCGCTAGTCTGGCTGAAGAATTCCTCATCGAAGTCGTAACTCACCGCCGTGATGTTCGCCAGCGTTTCCTGCTTTGTGTCTCCCAGGAAAGGGGACGCTCCACTCAGGCTGAGCACAACAGAGAGGAAACCACATGACTGTGGGGAAGTAGCTGGAAATGGGGGTGACGGACTCAGGGAACCCTAACCTGTACTGTCACATGGGGCTGGAAGGCTCCCAGCAACACAACCGGCCCCCTCTGGCCAGCCAACCAGCAGCCTTTTCAACTGAGTCCAATTCGATACACTGTTACGGAGCTCCTACTAAGTACCCGAGGGAGACAAATTGCGCCTGCAAGGGACGCGAAGTTGAGGAGAGAGAAATGCAGAGACATGGTTCTTCACAATCTCTGGCGGAACAAAGCAGAACGTAACAAGAGGCCAGATAAAGGGTGGGGGAGCACAGGAAAGAGGGGGGCCATGCAGCTCCGTGGCAGCACTGACATTTGCATCAGTTGCATCCTGAAGAACGGAGACGTTGTCAGCAGTCAGAGAGGGGGATGGAAAGATCTTCCAGGCTTCGGGAGCAACTTGAGCAAAGCCCAGGAGCTATGGAAACAGATGAACCACTGGGGACTAGAAGAGTCTGTGGGGCTCCCTCCCAGGGATTGTCAAGGGTGTACCCATCAAATAGTGACTCCCGAACCTGCCCTCTCCGGACTCACATTCCAGTTGTTCTGGGATCCTCCACCCAGACATACCACTGTCCCCGAACTCACTGCGCCAGACCCCACTCCACGCACGCCCTACTCCACCAATGTTCTGAAGCCAGAAACACAGGAGTCACCTCGGACTCTTCCTTCTATTTCCTTGCCACATCTAACTGGCCAGAAGTCTCGCAGGTGACATTTACTATGTATCTCTTGAAAGTCACTCCCAGCTCCACTGCCACTTTCTTAGCGTGGTGGCAGCTAGGTGCACTGGAAAAACTTTGAGCTTTCAGTCCTGGGTTTGAATCCCAGCTCAACCACTCATTAGCTGTGTGAACTCAACCTCTTTGAGCTGCAGTTTCTTCATCTGTGAAATAAAGAAAATAAAAGTCCCCACCTCACATGGTTATTGGGAAGAATAAATGCATACAAAATGCTTCATGCATTCTTGGCCCATACTAAGGGCTCTGGAGTTAATGGCCATTATTATTGTCAATGTTAGAATACAAAGAACCTTCTATGATTCCCCATTCTCTCTATAGATCCCATCTAAACTCCGGAGCACAGCATCAGAAGTTGGTCCTTACCTCGTGCTCGGTACATTTCAGCCACACTTAACACGCTCACCATTCCTTTCTTCCTGCCGTTTCTTGGCCGGTACAGCCCTTCCCTCCCTCTCCACCACCTGGGGAATTAACTTCATTCCGGTCTGTCCCCTCCACTGTGCAGCCAGGGCCGACACCCTCTGCCACAGCTCAGGGGAACCCCCCACATCATCCAGAGCTCCTGGGTTGTTGAGAGGATGATCTGGCATCCCTGCCCACTCTGGGCTGACTCTCATATCCCTGTGTGCCAAAACATAGCACTTTCCACGTGTGCCACGAGGGGAAAACGGGAAGCACTGATGGAATGAACACCTACTAACCCGCTGTGTACGTGCCAGAGTCAGGGTAGGAAATTTGCACACGTTGGCTTATCTAGCCCTCACAGCGTGCCTGTGGTGGGAAGTTTGTGATTCCTATTTTTCTGATGAGAAAAACAGGCCCAGACTTTAAGTACCTGCTCAAGGCCACAGGGATGGAAAGTGACAGTATCATCAGACTCCAGCCCCAGATGTACCCCACTACACAATGGAGCTATGCAGGAAATCTCTGCTTAGGCAACTGGATACTTCAGGGACCGGAGAGGAAGAAAGAGAAAGGAGGAGAGAAAATGTGCGAGGAAGACAAAGGCATCTGGGAAAAGGAAGGGAGAGGGGAGAGAAAGAAGAGGCAAGACTGGGGAGGGCACAGGCAGCTTCAGGGCAGTCCTGAGGCTGTCACAGTAACCCTCAGTCTGGGGCAGGCGCAGTAGGGAGCCCTGGGGTTCCACGGTGGGGATGCAGACACAGGCTGTGCAGGACGGAAGGCCGGAGCTGCTCTCCTACGTTCCTGCTCAACCTCAACCCCAGGGTCTAATGTAGGAAATGGAGCTCACCCCACTTAGCCTCAGGTTTGCTGTGTGGACTGAACACACCTGGCTTAGGGTGGGTGCTCCATAAATGTCAGACTATCTGCCTGCCCCTCTCTCATCCCTCCCACTTGCCCCAACCTAAGCTGGGTCGGAGCCCCAGGATCAGGGATACTCACAGGATGTAGGTGATGACGCCTATGCTCCTGCAAAACAGAGAACAGTAAGTCAGGCCACTGGGCTCCGATCCCAGGCAGCCAGGGACCCCCACATGGATCTCAGGGGAGGAGATCATCAGCTTCCTCCTTGGCAGCCCCTGGATGCTGCCTTAAGCTCCACACCCCTCTGTCCAGCCCAGGATGCATTTGAAGTCACTAAGCTCTGGACACTGAGTCTAAGGACCCAAGTTCAAGGCCAGACTCCCACACTTGCAGGCTCTACAACTTAGGCAAGTCCCTTAACACCTATGTACTTCTTTCTCCTTATAAAATTAGGATGATGATGACTATCTCACAGGACCGTTGGCAGGATTTTAGAAAGCCAGGTAATGAAGATAGTTCATTCATTAATGAATGAACTATAAAGCAGTGCTCAAATGAAACGAGCCCTGCGTATGCAGAGAATCGATCACTGCCCAACACAGTGCCCAGAACACTCAAGGCTCTCCGGGACCACTTGGTTGACCAGCTGACAGAGCTACCGTCACTATCATCTTTATCCAGGCTGCTTGAGAATTCTGTGGTAAAAACCAGCCAGGTGCAGGCCCGGGGCTGAGCCTGCACCTCCACCTCACCTCTCCCCTAGCTCCTCCACTGCTGACAAAGCTGTGACCCAGCCAGACTCTAACCAGCCTCAGGTCCAGGCCTGGTGGCCTCCAGCTGCCCGGACTGCAGGTCCAGCACACCTGGACCAGCCAGAGGCTCTGAAAGGTGAGTGTGGAGAAAAGGGTTTCACAGTCACCCCAAGCAGGGTCTGAGGACTTCTGCCCCTGGAAGGACCCCTCGGCCACCTGGATGGCTTGTGCAACTTACCACATGTCGGCCTCCAGACCCAGGGGCTCATAGTTCACAATCTCTGGAGCTGAAAGAAGTCACATTAAAGAGTCAACAGGAGCATGAAAAGGAGAGCAGATGATTATAGGGAATTTTAGGGAATTTGGCACCAAATGTCTCCATCCTGAATCCCCAGTAAGGAAAATCAGAGCAGCAGATGGAGATAATCTACACTCAAGAATTCTGAGGAACGGAGTTGCTATGGCCCAGATGTTTGTGTTTCCTCAAAATTCCTATGTTGAAACCTAATTGCCCATGAAACAGTATTAGAGATGGGGCCTTTAGGAGGTGACAGGTCATGAGAGTGGAACCCTCGTGAATAAACTAATGTGCTTACACAGCAGGCCCGAGGGAGCTTGTTTGTCCCTCCTGCCACAGGAGGTGCCACATATGAAATAGAGAGTGAGCCGTCGCCAGACTCCAAATCTGCTGGCACCTTGGTCTTGGACTTCCCAGCCTTCAGAACTGTGAGCAATACAGTTATTGCTTATAAATAACCCAACCTAAGGTATTCCGTGATAGCAGCCCGAAAGGACTAAGACAGGACTTGCCTGTCTTCCTGGTAGAAACCTTTACGCACAGGCCTTGACAGTGAGAAAGAGGGAAAGCACATAAAACACATGAAAAAGGAAGAGGAAGGTGGGGAGAGGAAGGTGCGGAAGGATAAATGCGGCCCCAGAGAACAGGCCTGCTTTGGAATGCTGCGGTAAAAGCCAGTCAGGGCAGCACTGGAAGGTGACGGAGAAGAAACGGTGGCAGAGAAGGAATCCACCTTCCTCTGGGTCTGGTCTGAAAGAGGGTACCTCCCAGCTGACGGGCAGGAGGACATTTTTGGGGACCACTGAGATGATGAGCTTGAGGTGCCTGAGCGGTGCCAGAGGAAGATGTCCGGGGGCAGGCTACGGGGAGTGGGCCAGAGCCAACAAATGCCTCATCAATGTACAGGTAGAAACAGGAGCTGAGCCAATGATGTGGACCAGGAGAGGGTGCAGCGTCTAGGAGAGAAGCCTCTACCGAGGAGAGGACAGAAGTGGACCAGGCACTCCCAGAGAGCAAGCAGATGAGCACTGGAAAGCAAGCACTGGATTCACACTCACTGCAGCACCCAGAGTGTCCAGAAGGTGGAAAGCGGAGAAAAGAGTGTAGATGACCCTTTTAAAAAGCTCATTGGTGAAATGGAAGTGAAAGAGAGGGCAGTAGCTTGAGAAGGAGGAAGGACTGAGCCTGTTCAACTGCTAATGAAAAAGGTGGGAAAAGCTGAGTTTGCGTATCTAGAACAGCAGCAGAACCGCTGCATCCACAGGGTGTGTCTACCATCCCTCCTGCCTCTCCACACTGCAAGACACAGGGGACCGCTGTCCTGGTGTCGCTTACTTTTTAGGTTTACAAAAGTGGCATCATACTGCAAGTGATCTACAGTCACTCAGATCATTTGATTTTTTCGCTCAACATTATGCTTCTAGTGTTCACTGAGTGTTCATCCATGTTTTTTCATGTTCGCTGCTCTATAGTAGTTCATTGTGTGAATATATATCATGTTTTAGTCATTCTCCTCTCAGAGATCATTTGGATGGTTTCCGTTTCTTTTGTTATTGGAACAAAATTGCTATGAACTTTTTTGTATGTGCCTCTTGACGTGCATGTGAAAAACTTTCTTTAGGACAGTGACATTCACAGTATGGTCCACAGACACAGTCTGCAGATCGTCACTGGTCCAACGAGATAGGTGTGGAAATTAGGAGTATGCATTTAGAGACTTATAGCAATTTGACATTGCTGTGATAGCCAAACTCTGATCATCTTTCTAGGAATTTATTTTCCTTGGATTATACTAAAATAGAGTCCAGGACAGATTGAAACTTTTTAAAAAAGAAAAAACTATAGTTTGAGAAGCACAACTCACTTTCCAGTGTTAATCTGCTTGAGATATATGTATGTCATCTATGTGCTTTTGTCTATTTTTCATGTGTGTGTGCTTTCCTTCTCCTTTCTTGCCTTTTTTTTTTTTTTTTTTTGCGTTTTTTTTTTAATGGAGATTTTTGGTTAGTTTTCTTACTGTTTTTTCCCCAACTTCTTTTTTTTTTTTTTTTAAATGGCTACCCTTGAGACTTGACTACAGATATCTAACAAATTCTAACATAAATCAGCATTTTGACCCTTCTCAAACAATCCAAGAACCTTAGGACAGTAATTTCAAACACTCTGTTCTAGCTAACATTATTTTCTTCAGTTTTTAGTTCTGTCCATTTTTAACTCCACAATTAAAACTTTATCATTATCATTTTTTAGACAGAAAATGTTTATATTTACCTAATGTTTACTGATTTCTTTGCTCCTATTACTTCTTGCTTTGAGATTGCCCTTCAGAGTTCATTTCCTCAATTTAGAAGTATATCTTTTACATTTTGGGAGACTGAGGCAGGAGGATTGCTTAAGGCCAGGAGTTTGAGACCAGCCTGAGCAAGAGCAAGACCCTGTCTCTACAGAAGATAGAACAATTAACTAGGCATGGTGGTATGCACCTGTAGTCCCAGCTACTTGGGAGGCTGAGGTAGGAGGATCACTTGAGCCCAAGAGGTTGAGGCTACAGTGAGCTACGATGATGCTTTGTACTCTAGCCCGGGTGACAGAGCGAGATCCTGTCTTGAAAAAAAAGAAAAAAAAGAGAGAGAGAAAGAAGTACATCTTTCAGAAGTTCTATTAATGAAGGTCTATTGGTAGTAAACTCTATTTTAATGTTTTGGGGGTTTATTGTTGTTCTTTGTGTTTTTCCTGAATCTTTCTCCTTATTCTTAAAATATAATATTTCTGGGCACACAACTACGGGTTTTTTATTTTTCCTCAGCTCTTTAAGAAAATATTCCATTGGCTACTGGCTTCTATTGTTGTTTTGAGAAATATGTTGTCAATCTAATTATTGTTCTTTTGTAGGTGATCTGTCTTTTCTCTCTGGCTGCTTTGTCTTTGGTACCCTAGCTTCACTGTAATGTGTCTAGGTATGCATTTATTTTTTTTCTGCGTGATATACATTGTGCTTCTGTATCTGTGCATGGATGCAGTTCCGAAAATTCTCAGCCATTCCCCTCAAATGTTGCTTCTCCTTTATTGTCTCTATTTCCTTCTTTTTGGATTCCAAAGAGACCTATGTTAGGCTTTTTTTTTTTTTACCCTCTTTTACTTATCCTTTCTTTCATATTGCCATGTCTTTGTCATTCTATGGTACTCTAGCTAATTTTTTTCAGCTCAGTCTTTTAAGTCTTCCATTCTCTCCTCAGCTGTGTGCAATCTGCTATTTAACCCATGCATTGAGGGTTGTGTTTTGTTTGTTTTGTTTTTTTGAGACAGAGTCTTGCTCTGTTGCACTGTCTATAGTGCAGTGGTGTCATCATAGCTCACTGCAACCTCAAACTCCTGGGTTCAAAACATCCTCCTGCCTCAGCCTCCTGAGTAGATGAGATTACAGGTGCAGGCCACACACTCAGCTAATTTTTTCTATTTTTTGTAGAAATGGGATCTTGCTCTTGCTCAGACTGGTTTCAAACTCCGGACCTCAAGCCTGGTTTCATCCTCCTGCCACAGCCTCCCAGAGTACTAGAATTACAGTCATAAGCCACCTCATTCAGCCTCATTGAGTTTTAAATTTCAAAAATTATATATTGAATTTCTTTTGAATTTTTAAAAGTTACATCTATCTGGTTCTTTTAAAAATTTGCCTGGTCATTTTTGACATCTCTTCTTGCTTGCTCATTCTTGCGATTCTACCTTTTGTTTCTATATACATTCCACTTATTTTATAGTCAAAATTTGATCATTTCAATGTCTTATGTCCTTGAACATCTAAATCTTGCTAGTCTCTGATTGAGATGCTGATGTGTGCACTTGTCTCTAGGAGGTCCTCCCATTTCTTTCTTTCTTTCTTTTTATTTTTTTGCTGCTCACAGCTCCAGCTCTAAGTTCAATTCACTAGTTTTTGGGGGTGGAACAGGTGTTGCTGAAAGAGTTATTATCTTTAAAGATTTCTCATTTTCTATGAGCCCAAAATTCATTGAAAAGAATTTTTTTTCCTCAAGAATCCAGTTTTGTAGTGGGAGAGCCTTTTGTCCACCACACTACTGAAAGCTGACACTAACTTTTTAACCCTGGCTCTCAGGTTAAAATTTCAGAGGAGTGATGGGAATAGGGGAAAGTGCTTACAATCTGTTGCTCAGGGATCTTGGGAAAGGCAGCGGCTTAGGCACGTTGCCCTGTATATCTGTAAGGTGCAAACAAAACCATTGCAAATAAAACCATACTGGCTAATAAGAGCCAATTATGTGCATCTATCTCTTCCCAGCTCTGTATTCAATGATAACATGTTGGTATCTTGAAACTGGCCAATGCTATAAATTAAGGATTTTTTTTGAGACCTCATTGTTAGACATTTATCAGCATACCACTGGGAAAACCTTCCATAATCTGGTCCCACTCATCAACATCACTCATACCAACAGTCTGGCGTGAACTCTTGGCTCCATTCAGAGTAGACAGTGACTTGCCCCTGATGCATGCACTCATTCTGGTCTTACTCTTCTGCTACGGTATCACAGAACCTGGGATGTGTTCCTCCTCTACCCTCGCTCACTTCCCACCCTGCTTCAGAGACTTTTCCCACCCCCAACAGCAGCCCTTTGCCCCTTACTGACTCAAGTTCATGACTGATCCCATTGACCTTGCCAGAGCGGATATCTTGTCTGAACAGTCTCTCAGAGCGGTCTTATATGACTTGCTTTACAATTAACATCCTGTCTTGCGACACCCCTTCCATTATTGCTCTGAATTTCTAGTTGAACTATTGTTATTTAACAACTGGAATAAACTTAACTAATAAACATGCATTTTTACCATATATGTGAATGGTAGGCAGCAACTGCTCTCTCAAACTTCTGATGTCTGTGTCCCAGGTTTAAGTTGGCTCTGCCACCAACTTATGACCTTCGGTATGTCGTTCTGAATGTGGCTCACTCAGTGCACCATGCAGTAGGTGAAGAATAACCTTGGTTGACCTTAACTAAAATCCCCCAGCCCTCCATTTCCACATTAGTTAAACTGGACCAGATGATCTGAAAAGATCCTTCCAGCACTCTTATTTAGTGGTTTGATGTCTTGTTTCCACAACTAAACTGTAAGCTCCTTGGGGGTCTTCTTAGAGAGAGAACCAGGTATAGCAGAAGGGGCATAGGCTTTGATGTTAGCTGTATCTGTATTTGAATCTCAGCTCCACCACCTACTTACTGGTTGTGTTGCACTTGAACAAGGCACTTAATGGAGAAAATAACTAAATCTGGTTCATGAAGCCATTTGAGGATTAATTGGGATGATGTATGTAGCATGCAAGACATAGTGCCTGGCACACACAACAAGGGTTCCCTGCCCTGAGGTCTGTGGGGTCTCTGCAGCAACGTTCCATAGTGACTGCAGAGCTAATATATGCGGCTTGGAAATCCATCAGGACGGATGGTCTAACACATTCTATTTTCCTTTTTGATTAGACTGTGGTCAGAAGCTTTAGTTCCTAGATTTTGAGGAGACCACACCCTCCCTCCATGTCTAAGACCACTCCAACTCCCAAATAGATGGTGGTTCTATCTATTCCTTTCCCCTCTGCAGGACTGTTTCTTCATGACTCTGAACCCCCAGCCCAAGCCATATAAGGGGGCTTCTGGGGGCAGGACAGGCAGGGGCCTGGGCTAAGGGTGAGAGAAATAGGGGGAAGAGAAAGCAGCCAGGGCTCCACAGGAGCTGGGCACCCCATGCATGAAGAAAGGCCAGGCACACAGAGAGGTGAATGGGTATGTCTGGCAGATGGCTTCCTTTTTCCTCTCCAGGAAATCAAGCTATTTTAGAGAAGGTTGAGTTTATGGGAATACAAGAGGGTGAGGCAGTTTTAAATCCTCACAATAAACTCATCTAAGAGGAGGAGGTGGGGCCGGCTTGGGAGATTTCACTCTGCAAAGGCCTCTAGCCCTAACTGTACACCCCCACCCCCACCCCGAGCCCCACTGGGTGCTCAAAGCCTGCGCTTGCACCCTCATGCAGAGGCCCAGCAAGACACTTCCTTCCCCACCCATTAGGTTTCTAGGGGATGTCCCCAGGCATCGACTCTCACCCCAGAGGCCATAACCCCAGACACTGGTTTGTTCCTGGGATTTCTCTACCTTTGATGCCAGATTCTTTGCCTGAAACTCACCAACAAATTCTGGCGTCCCAAAAATGCTCTTAAATTCAACTCCATCTTCTATTTCATGAGCCAGGCCAAAGTCAATCAGCTTGATGTGTGGAATGGGAATATTCTTGTCTAACAACATAATGTTTTCTGGCTGGAGAATAAAAAAAAAAAAAGGAAGGAAGGGAAAAAAAGGTGGTAATTAAAGCCCTGTTTTGTGTTTTTGCTTTGGGGTTTGGGGTGTGGTTGGGGTTTCCTTTTTTAGGAGACTAAAACAGCATAAACTCTTTCTTGTTTTTGTGTCCTCAGTCTTCCCCTGTGAACTCAGAAACAGGCATAGGGCTGAGAGCAAGGCCTGGGTTTCACCAAACCTTTTGCTAACAGCAGAACTGAAGACTTCAGCTTTACTCTCTCTTCTGTCTCTGAGTGGCAGATCCCTTTAATGCAGTGCTTCTGTTTCCTGATCTGTCAAATGAGACACTTGCAGCATTTCCGGTAAACAAAACCACCACCTCTGTGTGAGTGTGATGGGGACAGGGCATCGAGGCTCAGCCTCGTCTTACTTGGGCTCACTGACCTTGGTCTTCCTGACCACCCGTTTCCCCCGGCCAGCCAGCTTCCTGTTGACAACACTCCCCTCCTCTAGATTGACTGCATGGTTCACATTTCTCTGTGTGTTTAACTAATTTTGGCCCTCAGCAGGACACAGGGAAAAAAATGCACCCAATTTCCAGGGAAAATACCAGCTGCTCAGGCTATTTCCAGCCCAGCAAACAGCTGCCAGGTCTGACACAACAATGCGGGTTGGTGGGGGTGGAGGGACAGCACCTCACATATCCCAGGAGCCTGGTCCTCACATACCCCGGACTCCCAGTGAGGCCAGAGCAGGAACCGAGCTGTCCCTTCTCACTCCCACCCAACCACTCAGACGATGAAGTGGGTGAGCAGGTCCTTCTGCTTCACCCTCTTTCTCCCACTCCCCATGACTGTCCTAGACTCCATTCAAAATGGAATGTCTTAAAAACACATTCACACTAAAATGTGTACACAACTGTTTATAGCTGCGTATTCACAATAGCCCTAGAGTGAAAACACCCCAATGTCCATCAGCTGATGAATAGATAAACCAAATGTGATACAGCCACGCTACATACAGTATTTGTATGTGAATACTATTCAGCCATAAAAAGAAATGAAGTCAAACAAAAACAGAAAGGAATGACATACTGACACCTGCTACAGCATGGACGAATCTTGAAAACATTATGCCAAGTGAGAGAACCAGTCGCAAAGGATCACATATATAATTCCATTTATATGAAATACCCAGAATAGGCAAATCCATAGAAACAGAAAGTAGATTAGCAGTTGCCTAGGACTGGGGGAATGGAGGAACGGGGAGTGACTGCTAACGAGTACATGGCTGCTTTTTGGGGTGATGCAAATGTTCTAAAGTTGATTCTAAAATTATCCTATAAATGACTATGGTGTTGGTTATATAACTTTGTACATTGCATAAAGTGAGTGAATTGTATGGTATGTGAATTATATCTCAATATAGCTGTTAAATAAATACATGTTTAAGAAAATTAAATATCCTTGTTTCTCAAAGCACCAAAGAATTTCCCACCTTGCACCTCTGCCCACACCATCTGCTCTGGGGCTACCTGGAAGGCCTTCTGTTCAATCTCTGCCCATCGAAATCCTTGCTGGGCTCCAAAGTCTAACTTGACCCAACTCATCCTTGAAGACTTTCCTCAGAAGCCCCGAACCCCCCTACTACCCGCCCACCAGGAGTGAGCCCTCCCTCCCCCAGGTCCCTTCAGCCTTATTTGAACATTTCTGTTATGACATTTAGCATGCTCTCCCTTGTCCAACAGTCCTTTGCTGTCTGTCCTAGCCCCCCACCAGAGTTGTCCTCGGCTAGCAGGAGGCCTCAGATCTCTGCACCTTTGCCCCTGCAGCACAGAGCACGGCCGCTGGCTCCCAGCTGTTAGCTGAGCTGATGCTGCATCTGGACTGAAACCTTACCCCAGGTGCCCTGGCTCCCTGAAGTCTCTGTGACCTCCCAGCTGGAAACTTTCACTCAAAGGAACTGGCTGAGGCCCTCCTTTGCTTTTTTTGTTTCCCCTTAAAAAAATACACACACACACACAACACATTTCCTGTTGCATTTTTTAAGCTTGTTTATTCTTCTTCCCCTCTGGAGATTACTCTCGACATTATTTTGAAAATGTGTCAAAGTCTTTTCCGAAAGCAGAGCAGATGCTTAGGCTCTGCAGAAGGGAGTGAGGGTGGGGAAGTGAGTAGACAGGATCCAGGCTGGTGGATCCAGGCAGTGGGGACTCCAGTGCCTCCAACCCAGCCCGCTGGTGACTGCGCATGGACCCCAAGAGTCCTAGCTCCCCATGCAGTGAGCTGCACCCTCCCTGCTGCCCACCATCTCCCAGGCAGGCAGCCACTCCCTCCATTCTTAGGAACTTCTCCTGTCTCCTAGGGGAAAGCCCTGAGACCCCTCTCTAGGGCTCAGGGACAAGGGCCCAGGCCCTGTTGACCACCATAGCTTAGGGCCCAGGATACCACCACACAACACACTGATGGTGGAAACCACAGTGGGCAGAGGTGGACACACTAGACCTGGTGATCCCCAGGACTACGGGGAAGCAGGGCAGAGGCGGGGGAGAATTGAGGCTGAGATTTCCAAGGCAATGCTGCCTCGGGGAGGTGAGAAGGCTCCCAGTCCCATATCCGCTCACCTCTGTGGCCCACGGCCCAGGGGAAAGAGCTCTCCACTGGCTTATGAGAACCTCAGGGCAAGGCCACATTTTTTCACCCGAGTATCATCTGTCCTCAACCCCACACTAAACCTAACACAGAGCAGGTGATATCTCTGCCAGGGACACTCTCCCTGCACTACCCCCTTCCCAAACCTGGCTAATTCCTCTTCACGTTTCAGTAAAAATAGCACCTCCTCTAGGAGGCCTTCCCTGCTCCCGCCATGCCGTGCTCACCACCTCCTCGGTTCTGAAAATACCCTGTACTTCGCTACTGCAGTGCTTCTTACACGGTCAAGCCGATCTGCTTACTTGTCTGTCGCCCTCCACTAGGCTGCGAGCTTCGCAAGGGTTTTGGTCCCCTCATCTCCCCAGAGCTTGGGATACAGCCTGGCATCCACTAAGTGCTCAATAAATGTTCCATGAGTAAAGACAGGTGCCATTTATGAAGCCCCTGCAATATATAGGACCTAAAGCTAACTAAGCACGTGACATACTTTATGCTTCATTCAACTCTCTCAACTACCTTATGTGGTGGGTGTTATCATTCCTCTTTTCCAGAAAAAGAAACCAAGACTGTAGCACCAGCTCATGGACACGGGGATTTTAACCTAATCTGTCAGACCCCAAAGCTTATGCTCCTGACCACTAAGTGATCCCCCTTCCTTGCTTCTCAAGGCTCTTATCAACCTGTCCCAGGGAGAAGCAGGAATGCCCCTTGGGCCAGGCAACCCAGGGCAACTTCATGCCTGGCTCTGGCACCTGCTTCCCACCCCCAGGATGCCTTTTTTTCTGGTGATGTTTTCACACAGGTGAGTAGCCCCTGACCTCACCCCTGGCCTGGCCCTCAGAGCCTCACGAGCTCCTGAGCTGGACATCCTCATTTCAGATGAGAAAACAGAGGTCCTGGCCAGGTACCCAAGCTGGGTCTGGATAAAGGGATGTGGCCTGGGGGTTTCAGGCTGGGAGGTGGCTGTGGGACAGCAGGAACGTTCTGTTGGGTGATCAGGACCTGGGTTCTTGTCTCCACCCTACACTCACTGTGAGGGCCATTTGGACCAGACACACCTGCAGACTCAGACCTGCCCTGACTGGGAGTGAACAGGCCATGGGCTCCCTGCCACTGAACAATGTTTCTGCTTCCTTCCCAGGCCACCAAGGGGATTCAAGGCTCTCCCGGGGATTTGGACCTCCATATCTGCAGCTCCTTCTTGCTGTCTCGACCTCCACTAATAGCCTGATGATAGTCTGGAGGCAGGGCAGAGATTATAGCATGTTTACCAAGTGCTACAGATTGCTGTAGCATGTTTATGCTAGTGCTCTATGTGATCCTTGCAGCCACCCTGAGTGGTAGGTACCATTATGAAGCCTATTTCACAGATGAGAAAACTGAGGCTCAGAGAGTCAGGTGATTTGCCCAAAGTGCAACAGGTCATAATGTCAAAGTTGGAGGCCAGGGAGGCTTCCCCAACACTTGTTACTTTCTCCCCATCACGCCACTCAGTCTGGTTAAGTATTTTCCATGGTCCCATTGACCAGCAGAGAAACCCAAATGCCCTGCCTGATATTTGACGCATTGGAGGCACCGGCTGCCTCTGCTCCCTGTCCAGGCTTACTGCCCGTCACTTGCTTGGACCTGCCCTATATCCTCTCAGGGTGGGTATTTCCACCCAGAACGACATCTTGATTCCATCCTTTGCTCTGGTTGTTCCTGTGGCCAGGAATGGCTTTCCTACTCCTCCTCACACTTGCAGAGCCTATTCACCCACGACCCCTGCCTCCTTCTACTCCCTTACTTTTCAACGAAGCTTCCCCTTGACCTTGTGCTAACCTCAGCACAGATGACGCTTGCTGGCATCCTAAGCTGTAGGCTCTCTCTCATACGTGATGCCACTTTCCTAGGTGGTGCCCCTTTCCCTTGGAAAATTCAAATTGGTTTTATGGTTCCTGGCATCCCCTATGGTGTCTTCCATCCTGCACCTTTCATTAATATTTGCTAAAGTGAACTGAAAGAATCCAGGTCCAGAGACCACTCCTTTTCTGCCCCGTGGAGACCCTCCACCACCACTAGGGGCGCCAGAGCGCACTCCTCCCATAGGGCTGTAATAGGGCTGGGTCAGGAGGGAAGGGCACTAAAAGAGGGTCCAAAATGTAGCCCGAGGACCAACAAAGCAGCAGCTCCCCAAGGATTTGGTCTAAGCTTCTCTGCTTCCTCTCTCACGAACAGAGCTGAGTGGTGAAGAAGAGCCCGGGCCTGTGGATGGGAAACCGCATTCCAGCTTCACCACCCAAGCCTGTGTGAGCTTAAGCAGGCCACTTCCTTTCTATGGGCCTCAGCCCCCCACCTCTAAGTTAGACACTGGGTGACATCCAAAGCTCTAGTCCCTGCAATTACAAAGTGGCACAACATCCCAAGCTGGATGGGAAAATCCACATTTTTGGGCTCTGGGCTCTGAGCAGGATATGTAAAGGCTCAGGCCTCCTGGCCCCAGGTCAAGAAGGAAGAACAGGCCGCTGGGCCCAAGCCAGAGCACCCTCTGGGGTAGTATGATCCTATCCATACTCCCCGCTCCTATCATTCTCCTCCAGCTTTATTTACTTCAGCCAAATACTTCACCCACACACCTGACTTCACCTCCAAAGCACGGCTGGAGGGAGGAATCACATTCCCGTAGCTGCTGCCACTGCCTACCTAGCTCAGGACCTTGGAGCTTCCACCAGGAGGTTGATCTGCCCTCACCTGTCAAAACAAACCTATCCAGCTCAGCCCACCAGGCAGGCACCCATGGGAGAGGCCAACGTGCCCCTTCCTGTCCTGGTGGATCTGGCCAGAAGTGCCTGCTGTGGTGCCAACTGGAAGCTAGTCCTCCGGGGAAGACCCGTGTCCCCAGCGCAGCATGCCCAAGAGCCTGTGCAGGATGAAGTCACCCTCAGGGGGATGTGTAATAAAGCACAAAGGACGGGGGCTGGAAGTCAGGTCTGGGTTCAAATCCCAGCTCTGCCACTCACAATGAATGAAACCTGGGCAGAGTCACGGGACCTCTTGGAGCCTCAGTATCCCATCTATAAAATAAGGACCATATCTACCAAGGTGTAGGATTGTTCTGAGGATTCAGAGAGATGGTCCATGTAAGGTGCAGCACCCAGCAAGATTTCGGGGAACAATGGCCGTGTTTGTTCTTTCTTTTCTGGGATGCAGCATTAGCAGTTGTTCCTGGGAGCTCAGACTGAACCCTGCTGAATCACCTGCACTCAGCTGAGGAATGTGCCCTTTCACACACCCACCTCCTCCTCCCCACTCCTCTTCTGCTTCCTCCCTCCCACCCCATTTCACCTCCAGACTCACAATGTTGGGGCTGCAAGGGACCTCAGAGATCATTTAGTCCCTTCATGTTGCAGAGCAGTCCAGAGAGGTCAAGAAACTGCCAACATCACTGAGCAAGGAGCAGAGCCCAAGTCTGCTGATCCCCTGCCCAGGGCCCTCTCCAGATGCCTGTGTGGCCTGTCTGCTGCTGAGTGAGGTCTGTGCTGTGGGGACAAGGCAGCTGCCTGTGCACCTTCTCTGGTGATGTCAGGCACAGCTCAGATTATGCAGGCAGTGCTGGGCAATCAGAGGAAGCAAAGCTGCTGCCGCCAGGCCTCTGTGGACAGGAGTTCAGGGTACTATGGCTCCCTCTCCTCCTGGCACACTGTAGATGGGACCACAGGCAGCCCCTCCCCACAAGTCTCCAGTGTGACCCATGCCCAACATCCACCTTAGCCTGGCTGAATAGGGCCTCTTATCCTCGTCCCACCTCTGGCCTCTGGCCCTCTCTGCTATCTCTGACACTGCCTCATCACCCCACCCCGCTCTGCAGTTCACCCCGTGGGAACGCCCTTCCTGACAAGCTCCTTCTCCCCCTCACCTCCCAGCTCTGACACACTCACACCTGAATGTCTTCTGTGACCCCTCTCCCCTCTGATACAGAGCTAGTTGTTCCCACCCAAGGGCCTGTGTGGCACCCTGTACATGCCTCTGTCCCTACATGTCCTGTCCTCACTGTACTAAATCCCCATGAGGGAAGACAGGGGCCTTGCCTCTCATTTCCATCCCTAGCACCCAAGTGGCTGGTGCTGTAGTGTGTACTCAGTTACTGTTTGCTGGATAAATGGATGGATGAACCAATGCAGTCACATACGCATCTCTTGCACATCCTGCTTTTGGAGAATCAACATAGATAATGGCAGGGACAGGGCTTGGAATCTGGGTTCAAATCCCAGTTCTGTCACTTACCAGCAGCCTGACACTGGGCAAGTTACTTAACCTCTCTCAGCTTAGGTTTCTCCCCTATAAATTAGGAATAATAATAAAATCTAACTCAAGAGGGTTACTATCAGGATCAAACAAGGCACATAAAGTGGCACGCAGTTATCATCTTTGTGACTATTTCCTTGACTATCTCTCTCCCTTCCAGAATGAGAATCTTTATCATCTGCCTATTGAACCCCTGCCCATCCTTCCAGGCCCTGCCAGAATCCTCTCTCCTCCGGGAAGCATCATCTGAATATGCAGCCCGGCCCTCCTTCCCTCTCCCAGCCCTGCTCATGCAGCAACCTCAATGACCGAGACTGCCGAGAGCTCTGTGAGTCTCGCCTCCCCCACTAGATTATGCACTTGCTGAGGGAAGGGCCTGCTTCTCCCCCTCCTCCTGTGTTCCTCCACACACCCAGCCTGGCAGTTCATGCAGAGCAAGATGTGTCGCACTTCACAGTTTACGAAGTAGTCACACTCATCTCATTTGATCCTCACTCTGTGAGGCAAGCGCTGCCATCACGCTGATTTCACAGCTGAAGAAACCGAGGCACGGGAGGTTAAGTGTTTGCCCAGCTAGGAAGTAGTAGAGCTGAGATTCTGGGATCACCCCTGCCTGCTAGCAAAGAGTGCCTCTCTGACCTGGCTCTGGTGCTTCATCAATTTTCTGCTCAGCTCCATGTTTTTCCCAGGAAGCCATAGCTGTGGCTTAGGGAAGGGCCTGAACTCAGATGCACTTGGATTTGTTAAACCACAGCCTCTGGCCACTCACCCGCTGCACGGCTCTGATTTTCTGCTGCCCTGCCGGGTAAAGCAGGAAAGAAAACCACCGACTACTCTGTATGTTCTCGTGGATAGAGGTAGAGAAATAAAATATCACTTTCAAGGCCATTCCAGGACCACTGGCTTTCAACCTTGGGCCAGTGAGCGCACTGGCACTATGGTCTATGCTCCACAACTAGCAATTGTTGTGGGCTCTCTCTGCACATCCCTTTATCAGACCCTTGAAGCCACCAGGTGAGATCAGGATGGATGTTGCCTCCATCTAACCAGTGAGGAACCTGGGCCAATCCAGACATTCTGAGCCCCAGGTGTGCTTTGGGGGCCCCCATCTATGCTAACTGCATATCACAATCCCCTGGGGACAGTATTAAAAACAGTAAACCAACGAAATCCAACTCAACCAGGAGTAGGGTTCCAGAATCGGAATTGTAAAGCAAGCTCTGCAAGGAAGTCAAAATCAGTCAGTGTTCAGTGTGTGCAAAACCAGTGTTAAAGAGGGCTCTGACATCAGATAGACATGGGTTTCAGTTCCACTTCTGCCCCATGCTAGCTGTGTGACCTTGGCAAGTCACTCATCTCTCTGAGCCTTGGGCCCCTCATCTGCAAAATGGGAATATGGTAAGGGGTTCTGAGGAGGCACAATGAAGCCCTAGAAGCCCTCTAGGAACCTCCCCTTTCTATAAAGTGGGCATGACCATAGGGCCTCCTTCCTAGGTTTGTTGTGTGGGAAAAATGAGTAAGTGCATGAGGAGCATTTAGAGAAGAGCCTGCATGAATGTTAAGTGCTCCATAAATGCTGGCTGCCATTACTATTATCACAGCCCTGCTGCCACCGCAACACTTCAGCCTGAGTACAGCACCGTCCTGTTTACAAAACGCTTTTGTTTACAGGATCTCAGAGAATCGGGGGTGTGTTGGAGCCTACTGGCTCATGAGGGTGGATTGTTAAATTGGCAGGAATTTTGTGAACTAGTTGTTAAACAGGGCTATTATTAAAAAATAAATTATAAGGCCGGACGCGGTGGCTTACGCCTGTAATCCTAGCTCTCTGGGAGGCCGAGGCGGG
>NW_012147634.1:4069497-4092799 GCF_000956105.1 Propithecus coquereli | reverse complement strand
TCAAACTCCTGAGCTCAAACAATCCGCCCGCCTCGGCCTCCCAGAGAGCTAGGATTACAGGCGTGAGCCACCACGCCCAGCCATGTTTTTTCATTTTTAAGGACAGAAAGAGGTAAATCAAATGTGGCCAAATGTTGAATGTAGGAGGAAAGTGTAATAGTGCCCATTGTATTCTTCCAATGTCTTCAAATGTTCTGAAATTTTTTCCCAATAAATAGTTTTGAGGGAAAAGCCATCTATGGCTGTGACTGCCTACAGAAACTCTTTGGTCTGGCCCTGAACCTTTACAATCTCACCCTAACCCATCTTGCCAGCTAAATCCCTGCCAAATCTCACCTCCATTCCATGCCTCCAGGTTTTCGTATGAAAAGAGTTTCATTCTTAAGTTCTACTTTCAAACACATGCATATTCCATAGCCATTAATAAAATACAAATTAATTTTTTAAGTATGAGGGATAACTTATTAGAAAGAGAACACAATTATTAGAAAGCAAAAACAGTGTAACCAGATGAGAAATTAACTATGTAAAGAATAAATTTATGGCACGGTACCGACCTTTCAATTAACTGTGTGCAAAGCCATATCCTAAGTAGTAAGAAATCTGGACTGTGAATCCAGAATCTGGTAGAATAAAATCTGGTGACCTCGAGCTTTGCTTAGTGTTTCCTCACTGGTTAAGTTCAAGTCCCAGCCCTATTATTTAATACCTGTGTGATCTTGGACAAGTTACTTAACCTCTCTGAATCTCAATTGCCTTGTCCGTAAAAATCTCAATACCTTGTACTTCAATGAGGATCAAATGAGAAAACAGATGTGAAAGCATGCTGTATTCTAGAAAGTCCCTGTACATTTAAAGTATTATCACTATATTTCTTATAAAAGCTTGACCAGCAGAACACATCATACCATGAACATAAGAACAGCTCAAAGCATGATTCAGGGCACAGAGGAATTTGGATTTTGGAGTATCTTGCTCAGGAAGGAATTCACCCCTCTTAACACTATTTATATAAAGCAAAAGCCCCCTCAGAGTTCTGGGTTCCTGGCTTGCACACAATTTTAATCAATTCTCATGGCTCGTTTCTTAGCTTAAAATACCATCAGACTTGAAGACTATCTTCCATTTCTGGATTCTTAAGTTGGATCGGGCTCAGGAGTGGGGGGAAGGACACACCCATACTCAGAGCGGAAATGCCCAAATCCAAAATAAACAAAACCACACAAAAATGCCGTCTGTAAAGCCTTTATGTTGGGATCATGCACCAGGGTGAGGCTCCTGGGAGGTCCTGAGCCCATTTCGGGTGATCCGTTCTGCAGAAGGCCCGTCTGAAGGCAGGTCTGATGCTACCTGGTACTGAGGGGCAGGCAGCCCCAGTGTTGCTTCCGTCCATGTCAACATAAGGCAGTATCATCTGCCCCACCGCCTCCACCTCCTCACGTCAGCGGGCCTTTCTGCGGTGAGTGTACAACACACACTGGGATGGCCTCCACTCTGCTGAGACAGAGAGCTCATCCCCTGGACGTGAGCATTTGTTGGTGAGAATTGGTTAGCTTTTATTTCAGATGGCGTCCACACCGAGTATCACTGTGCCCATCTCCCAGGAGATGGTGGCCCCTGGAAGGCCGGTACCCCAGCATGTTGATGTTTGTCACTCTATCCCCACCATGGTATACAGTAGGCCCTCAATAATTGTTCACATCGGTGAACTGAAATCTGCCTGCAACCTCATTTGCATTTTCCTGGTAAGACACGAAAGGGCCTTAGGCATCCATGTGTTTGGTCTTCACTAAAGCATCCATTCTTTCATTCATTCATTCAACACTGAGTGACTTCCCCATGTGTCAGGCATTGTGCAGCACAAAGTGACTCGGTGACAAATGCTCTCAGCAGAAGTTTGTACAAAGGGCAACAGAAGCAGAGAGGCAGGTTAGTCCTTAGCTATGCTTTTGGGAGACGGCAGGGATGGCAAAGGCTTCCTAGAAGAAATGGGGTTTCTGCCAGGCCTCTAAGGATGAGCAGGAAGTCCGTGAGCAGAAAAAAGGAAGAGCAGCAGCATCCTGAATGGGAACAGCACAAACAGAGGAGGAGAGAGGCCAGAATTGCATCTGTCATTTTGTTGCTTGGGGCTAGATTTTTAGGGTGGGGAAGGGTGGATGAGGCCAGAAACCGGGCTGAGGCAGTGCAAGAAAGGCCTGAATGCCATGCTGAGAATGGGTTCACTTAACCTAAGGCGAACAAAGACCCATCACAGATTTTTGGGCAAGAGCATGTCATGATGTGTTTTTACCAAGACTGCTTATCTTATGTTAATTTGTAGATTTGTCTGCTCTCTGCAACAAGGCGGGGAACATGCAGTAAGCAGGAACAGAGCCTGGCTGTCCCTAGCACAATGGCTGAACATAGGAGGAGCTTATCAAATAGCAGCTTGAGGAGAGCTCGTTCCCATTCCAAAGGCAGGCCAGAGAGTGACCCTCCTCCATCGCCTGCTCCTTTTTAAGCTGGAAGGTGAGCATGGAAAGCAGGTTATGAGTAGGGGTGTGGAGATGACATGGTGGCCGTGTTCCTGGGGCAGCAAGGCTTGCCTGACTCACTTGATGAGGAGTAACAGAGTACAAGCAGGAGAGGAAAGCAAAGGTCCCTCGTGGAGAATGAAAATCAGGAAGAAAAATGTGCATTTTGTATGGTAGGAAACACCATGGAACCAAGAAACTTCCCCTAAGCTACCAGCTGGACCTTCTGCCTGATCCCTTCCAGCTGGCAGGAAGTTCCATCCAGGGGACACACAGACCCACGTTCTGGCTCCGGGAAGCGTCTACCCAATCCTGAGGTCATCCCTCTGAGTTCCAGCTACTCACCACTCCCTGAAGTTGCCCAACTGGGCCTGGGCCAAGGGCCTCACGCATGGGGGAGTCCGAGAGCTCAGAGTCCTCACAACTCTACAGATACATGAATGTGGTAGGGGTTTGCAGCATCCTCACCCCACATCATCCAGGGGAAACCCAAACTGTCTCCAGGTCATGGAAAATGTCCAGACCGAGCCCAGGAGCTAGATACAAGCCCCCGCCAGCAGTCCCACCTAGAACCAACCTCCGCTCACTGCTGAGCAATTTAGAATTGCACTGCCAGGGTTTGTTTTCCTAGTCTATCAGGGCCCAAAACACTGTAACAAGAGTTGTGTTTTCTTTTCCTTTGTTCTGGGAAGGGAAATAATAACAACAGCTACTACTACAGAGCACCTATTCCATATTCAGCACTTAATGCTTCTTCTCTCTAACCCTTACAGCAACTCTGCCAGGTAGGAGTTATTATTTGCATTGAAGCTGGAAAACTGAGGTTGGGTGTACTCTGATACACAGCAGAGCAAGGATCAAACCCCTGTGTGACTAAGGCCAACTCAGGGCTCCCCTTAGCACAGTAAGCTGCTATGCAAACAAACAAAAACTCATGAACCTGCTATAGCCATCAGGGCCTGCGGGCTCCAGCAACTCCTCCTACCTGTACCAGACCTACTAGGGAAAAGACAAAGGAGCTCATTTTGAGGCTGGTATCCTCGAGCCAGCAAAGACACAAGAAAACAAGTTAATTATCCATAGCAGTACCAGGAAGGAGACACAGGTGCAATCCAGGCAGACTGTTTCCTGCTTGGTGTATTACCACTCTTATGTCCAAAGGCCTGCCCAGGCCTCACCCTCTTTGGTCAAGACTCTGCAAGACATCTTCTGTTGGAGGTATTACAAATAGCATTAAAAATACTAAGACAATTGGCATAGGAAAGGGGGATCATGCTAAGGGGACTCATAGTGGTCACCCCATGAGGCAGAGTATGAGCTGGGGCAGGGACCTGTGTGTGGGACTACTGGCACACCATACCCTCCTTGGGCCAGAGGCCCAAGCCAGAATTTGGGTGTCATCCTGGACTCTGCCCTCTGCATCTCATCTAACTAGGTACCTAATCAATCCTCAGATTGACCTCTGCAATAGATCTTGAATCAGACCCATCCTCACATGTCACCCAGATTACTACGTTATCCTCCTAGCTGGGCCCCCAGCCTCCCAGCTGCCCCCAGTCTATCCTCCCAGCCACAGGGATCGTTTTGAAACACATCCTTGCTCCCCTCACCTCGCTGCTTGCCTGGCCCCCGTATCTCTCAGGGTAAAGTGCAACCTCCTTGGCTTAGTGTTCACACCCTGTATCTGTCTCCTGCGTTCCTCCTGGCACCTTTTCCAGCCACTCAGCACATACTCCCTATGCCCGTACTTCCTGAATGCACTGCTCTGTTTTGTGACGCTACAATGCTGGCCTCTCTTCCACAGAAGGCCATTCCCCTCTGCTCCCTCCTGCCACTTGTTCAGAACTCAACTCAATACCACCTCTTCCAGGAAGCCCTCTCTGATACCCTAGTCTGACTTGGGCATCTCTTCCCTCCAGCTCCCCAGTCCCCTGTGCTTCCCTCTTATCAGAACACTGAGAGTTGTTCATCTTTCTCTTCTATTTCCTACACTAAATTCTCTGGAAAAGAGGAACTAAGCCCAGACAGGCCCTCAGTGGATTTTGCATCTGCAGCAATACCCAGGCACCCAGCACAGTGCTTGAAAGATCATAGGGAATTTTGGATAGAAAAATGAATGGGTCTCCTCCCTGGGAAACAGGTCATGGGTTTGATTACAAGTCAGAGGACCTTTATGCTGTAGGTGTCTGTAGAGGCTCACCAGCCTTTGCAATTGAGCTCTCTTACTAAGGGAACCAGTCCTTTTACTTTGACCACATGCTTGCTTTACAAAGTCCTGTGTGGTCACAGTAAATTTTTCTTGGCCCTGAATACCAGTTACCACAAATGATCGGTGGCCCTAGAAGCAGTTTTATGGCCAGAGCCTGGGGCAGGGCAGAGGGGGTCAGCCAGTGGTCCCTGGGCTCCAAAATGTATAAGCTCTGGGCAAGCAATGTGGGTCTGGAGAGCAGGCTAACCTCAACAATGTAAACGCTCCTAGCTCTTCCCAGGACTTACTCTTCGTTACCGAAAAGTTCAGCCTGTGAAATACGTTTGGTTTCAAGCTTCCTGTCACTGGTTTACTTCCTTAAAAATTATGCCCAACCAGCTCCCTGAAAGAGATACGGTGCTGCAGTCTGATTAAGAAGCTTCTTGCACTCAGCCCCTGTGTGCAGAAAACCTGAGATGCAAACTGAAACTGGAGAGAAGTGGACAGGTTCCATGGCATCGTTTCTTTCGCAGGAGCTCAGGGTTTTCAATTGAAAGACAAAGGAGGAGGGCTGAGTGGGCGCTGGGTGCCCCCTGGCAATGATACTGGGAGGGACTGGGCCCCTCCTTCCTAAACTCTGGTTCTTTTCTCTCTCTCCTCTTACTGACCTTGAGATCAAAGTGAGCAATTTTCTTTGTGTGAAGGTAGTTCACCCCATCCAGGATCTGCTTAATGAAGCTGGTGGCTTCCTCCTCACTCAGTGACTCCTTCTGGGCCAGGAAATCGAAGAGCTCTCCTCCAGACACTCTGTAAGACACCAGCGGGAGGGCCCACGCTCAGTCAGCCTTGTGTCAGGAGGCCAGGCTGATTGATGGGTGCAACCCCTGAACCTGACAAACCACCCCGCCTTCCCTGGGGACCCCGTATGGCAGAATCCCCCTCGCTCACGTCATAGGCTGGTCCAACCAGCACCAGGAACTGACTTTGCTTCTATGTGCTGTGTTCTTTCTTTTGGATCTCAAGGGCAGGAATCACCCTGAGGGTGTTGCCAGAAGGGCCACTGTTCACACTCTGGGCCCACCTCCCTGGTTACCCTAGATGTTGCCCTCTCCCCACCATATGACGGAGATGGCGGAGGACAGAAACAAGCACTGTGAGATGATGCTATGGCCTGAATGTCTGTGTTCCCCCCGATTCATATTTTGAAATCCTAAACCCCAAGGTGATGGTATTAGGAGGTGGGGGCTTTGGGAAGTGATTAGGTCATGAAGACAGGGCGCCCTCACAAATGGTATTATTGTCCTTATAAGAGTGACCCCAGAGGGCTCATTTGCCCTTTCCATCACGTTAAGTTACAGTGAGAAGACAGCTATCTATGAGGAAGCGAGCCCTCACCAGACACTGGCTCTACCAGCACCTTGATCTTGGACTTCCCAACCTCCAGTACTATGAGAAATAAATTTCTATTGTTTGTCAGCTACCAAGTTTATAGTATTTTGTTATACAGCAGCCTGAATGGATAAGAGAAGAAATTGATACCAAGAGTGGTGTGCTACTGTAACAAACATCTAAAAACATGGAAGCAGCTTTGGAACTGGCTAACAAGCAGAGGCTGGAAGAGTTTTGAGGAACAGGCAAGAAAAAGCCTACATTGCCATGAATGAACCATTAAGGGTGATTCTGGTGAGGCCTCAGAAGAAGAGGAGGACATTTCTCAGTCTTCTTAGAGAATCCCTAAGTGGGTGTGAAAAGAATATTAGTAGAAATGTGGATGGTAAAGACCATTCTGATGAGGTCTCAGATGGAA
Source organism: Propithecus coquereli (assembly GCF_000956105.1). NCBI lineage: Eukaryota > Metazoa > Chordata > Mammalia > Primates > Indriidae > Propithecus > Propithecus coquereli. Next base: position 4,086,291 of record NW_012147634.1, on the reverse strand, counting down.
ATGAGGAATGTGTTATTGGGCAATGGAAGAAAGATCATGCTTGTTATAAAGTAACAGAGAACTTGGCTGAATTGTGTTTGTGTCTTAGTGTTTTGTGGAAGCAATAAATTGTGAGCAATAAAATTGGATATTTGGCTGAGGAAATTCCTAAGCAAAGCACTGAAGGAATGACCTGGTTTCTCTTGATTGCTTATTGTAAAATGCAGAAAGAGACAATGATTTAAGGATGGAATTGTTAGTCAAAAGGGAATAAAAACTTAAAAGTTTGAAAAAATTTGAGCCTATTCGTATCAGAACAAATGAGAGAATCTGTTTGGGAGAGAACAAAGGTATGACCAAGCACTGTTTGGTAAGGAGATTGGTACGATCGGCCATCTCAAGGGAAGCCAGGTGCTATTCATCAAGACAATAGGGAAATTAGTCAGCCACCTAAACAAAAACCAGGACCTATTGTTCCAGACTGTTAGAATGACCCTGAAGTCATTTCAGAGATCCTGGAAGGTAACAGGGGAGGCCTCTCTTATCGCAGATCCACGGGCCAGGGCCTTGGGGGCAGAATGATATCAAAGGAGGGGCCTCCACTGCCCAGTGCTGCCTTACATTGTAGGCTCTGCTCCCCAAACTCTGTTGCCACACTCCTTAGCAATACCAGGTGCGGCTCCCCAAGGGCAAGGATGTAGCATGCTCTGTGCCAAGCAAAGCTGGTGGGTGTGTGTCTGCCTCCACCTGGATTTCAATCTCTAGGGCAATGGCCAGCAGAGCCATGGGGGTGGGGTTGCCCCGAGACTCCATACCAGTAAAGGAGTGCAACTTCAGCCTGGGAGAGTTATAGGCAGGCAACTCCAACCCAGTGGGTCTGGAGGGAGGAGCATTGAGCAAAAGATTATTCTGAGATATAAGGTTTTGAACTAGCTTGGGACCTGTCACTCCTTTCTTCTTTCCTGCTTCTCCCTTTTGGAATGGGAATGTCTATCCTATGCCTGTTCCACCATTGTAATTTGGAAGCATGTAACCCATTCAATATCACATGTTCACAACTAGAGAGCAATTTGCCTCAGAACCAATCATACTTTGAGTCTCACCCATATCTGATTTAGATATTTAGATGAGACTTTGGACTTTAAACTTTGGAGTTGATGCTAGAATGAGTTAAGGTTTTGGGAGCTATTGGGATGGAATGAATGTATTTTACATTTGAGAAAGACATGAATTGGGGGGCCTAGGGACAGAATGCTATAACCTGAATGGACTAAGACAGATGATAAAGAGGAACAAATGCTAGGCCAGAAACTGGAGACCCATATTCCATTCCAGCCCTGCCACTGACCTTGGACAACTTGGTTACCTTCTCCAGGCAGGCCTTGGTTTCCTCACCTGCAAAATGAGCACCCTGGACAAGATGGCTCTAAAGCACCGTTTCTTTAATTTTATAAAAGATGCCTGTTCATAGGCTCAGGAGAATCTAGTCATGATCCTAATTTAAACATAAGACCCCACTAATTATATTAATCTCTAAAAACTCTAGAATACTACATTTTTCACACTCCACACTCTTGCACTTTATGGTTGATGTGGATAAGAATGGAGACCCACAAGGCAAAAACAATCTCCCCTGGGATTTAGAGTTGCTAGATAAAATAGTTTTTACTTGCTAAATCTGGCAACCCTACTGGGCTTGTTTATCCTCTGACAGATGCTGGGGTATCCATGCAGCATGTGCTTCTCTGGGGCAGGGACAGAGCCAAAGGTCACCACAGAAAAAAAAATCTCAGGAAGAGATCTGGGCCAAGGAATCCAGGATCTTGGGATCATTTAGAGAACCTATTTAAAATGCACGTTCCCAGATCCCACCATAGATCTTAACAAATTAGATTCTCTAGTAGAAAGGCCTTACAACCTGTATTTTTTGCAATAATAACAACATAATAATAGTAATTACTATTCCCTGAACACTTACTCTATGTTACGTGCTTTAAGCACACTCATTTAATCATCATAATATCCTCTAAGCTAAGGATTATTATTTTCCTGTTTCACAGTTAAAGAGACAGAAGCTCCAGAAGGTTAAGTGACTTGCCCACAGTCACACAGCTAGTAAGTAGCACAGTCAGGATTGAAACCCAAGCAGAATGACTCTCAACTACTATATCACACTGCGTATCCTCAGATGATTCTTATATGGCCAGAATGGCTCTATCCCAGCTTTGGGAATCACTCCCTGCCACCTAGCCCATCCTAAATAAACAGCATCAATATTCTTTCCTCCTTTCTGTCAAAATGCCTAGAAACACACCTAGACCCACTTGATAATCTTAGCATCTTGAAAAGTAGAACTGGATATGATGTGGTGCAGTAGCAAGTACACAGCAACACTTCTGACATACTGTGACCCAAAAAATTGAACCTAAATCTGCTTAAGCCTCTTGTTTAGCACTATCGACAGAACTTTCTGCAGTGATGAAAACGTTCTATATATATGCTGTCCAATACAGTAGCCACCAGTCACATGTGATTACCGATCACTTGAAATATGACTAGCGCAACTGAGGAACTGAATTTTAAATTTTATTTAATTTTAATTAATTCTAATTTAAAAACTGAAGTGGTGTAAAATATTTCCCATGAAACACAACTTTATTGTTTTGATAGGATTGCACTTCAATTTAACCATTGCATTGCATATGAGTTGAAAAGTATAAAATTCACACTGGATTTTGAAGACTTAGTATGAAAAAAAGAATGTAAAATATCTCATTAATAATTTCTATATTGACATGTTAAAATGATATATATGTTGGGTTAGATAAAATATCATTAAAATTAATTCACCTATTTCTACTTATTCAATATGGCTACTAGAAAATTTAAAATTATGTATGTGGTTCATATGTACATTTCTATTGGAAAGCACCAATAAGAAGGGTATCTCCTCTAGATCTAACGATAAGTTTACAAGAAATACAGGGGATAGAGGAACAAGTTAAATAATACCATGAGGAAGGAATTAAGTCTAATACAAACTGTAAGATCATCAATGGGACAAATAACCTAGTTTTTCCAACACATCGATGCCATCAAAAAAGAGAGAGAGAGGAAGGTGAAAGGGTGAAGAGAGTGAAATAAGATGGCACATTTGAGCATACCGTCTGCTACAGCTACAGTGCCCCTCCGCTTAGTGAGCTGGCTGTGGCCTCAGGTGGCTGCCTGGGTGTTGGGGATGAGGCTGGTGTATCAGTTTCTCAGTATCTCATGAGTGAGGTCATCCTGTACTTCACTCCCACCTGGGACAGGTGCTGGAACCTGGAGCATCTCCCAGGTGCTGAAGGAGTAACCTTGAGTCTACTCTGCAGGCTGGGGTCAAAGGGCCAGGACAGTCACCCCAATCCTTCCACAACAAAGACTCAACTTTGGGGTGGGGCATGTGAGAGTACTAAGGCTCAGCTTTTCTTCTTGTGAAACAGTAGTGGGGGAAAAAATATGGTCTCATGGCCACCTTCAGAGGTAGAAGTGGGAGTGGGAGGAATGTTGATGCAATGTTGGATAAGTGCTGTGAGATCCTTGATAAAGCCCGTGACATAAATACCACACACCACATCATTGTCGGGGGGCGGGGCAGCAGTGGAAGTGGGCTTGATTTAGAGTTTATCTGAATTCTACCACCAGTGCCATGTGTTTTCTCAAACATTCTCTCACCTGAGCCTCACATCCACCCTGAGGAGTAAATGGAACCTCTGTCCCCATTTGTCAGATGAGGAAACTGAGGCCTCAAGAAAACAAGTGGCTTGCCCAGGGTCATACAGCTAGTAAGTGACAGAACCAGGATTTAGACCCAGATGGCTCATCCCCAGTCTATCACGTGTCCCTCTCACCACGATCCCTCCATGTTACAAAGCCTGAGTTGCTGATGCAAAAAGAAAAGCCTCGAAGCCACCCCGGGCACTGGGCAGCACTTTGATACCCCTGCTCAGCTGCATCCAAGCCCTTACCACATTGGGCTTCACTATTGGTCTCTCTCTACCCAGCTAGATTATGTTTGATTCCACAGCACCTGGTGTGAGAAAGATATTCAATAGAAATATGGTGAATAAAAAAAGAAAAGAAGGAAATAAAACATTAAAAATACCAACATGGCCGGGCATGGTGGCTCATGCCTGTAATCCTAGCACTCTGCGAGGTTGAGACAGGAGGGTTGTTTGAGGCCAGGAGTCTGAGACCAGCCTGAGCAAGAGTAAGACCCCTTCTCTACAGAAAATAGAAAAATTAGCCGGGCATGGTGGGGCGCACCTGTAGTCCCAGCTACTTGGGAGGCTGAGGCAGGAGGATCACTTGAGCCCAGGAGTTTGAGGTTGCAGTGAGCTATGATGATGCCACTGCACTCTAGCCTGGGTAACAGAGCTGGTGAGGCATGGTCTCCTTGGGATGAAGAAGGGAACAGCCCCTATGGCCCTCAGACTCTCCCCTAGGGACACAGAAAGGTGGGAGGCTGATGACCTGCCTGGGGTAACTGTCCAAGTCCTGGACACCAGGCTGGGGACATTCACATCAATGCTCAGTCACCATCTCTTTTCATAGCCCAGTCAAGGAGCCTGTCTTTTATTTCTTTTTCCCCCTAACAGGTCCTAGCAAGGGCTTCTCAGCTGTAAGACCTCCGCCCTGGAGTCATTCCCCATCTCCTTCCAAGTTCTTTCCTCTCACATCCTAAGTCTCTTTAGCTTTAAGATAAAAAGCAAAACCTCAGAGCCTGGCCTCCTCTCTTCTCTCATATTCCCAGGATTGCCTCCTTCCTGCTAATCTGACCTTTGCCTCCTTCCTCCCTGCAGGTTGGTCTGCCTGCTGGAAATGCTTTTCAGACTCTTCCGGGAATGTGTGCGCAAATGAACTGCGTAGGTGGCAATGGGGGAAGGATGCTGCCAGAGCTGCTGGGCCCCAGGAAGCTGGACTCAATCCGGGGGACTGGGAAGCATCGCCACCACCCTGAAGCACCCCGCCAGGCCTTTCTCTGGTATGCAACCACCAGGGTATCGCTTTCCACAGGCTTGGAGTCAAGGAGGCCCCAGAGCAGTCAGGGGCCAGTGACAGGAAGCCTGCCCAACCCTCGCAGGGGAGAAGTACATTTTTCAAGGCAAGCTCCATATGTATCATGAGTTAATCTACTGAGATTTTGAATGTATTCTTTATACCATACAGAAGTCAATTTATTTGGACAACTAAATCCTTCCCAACCCTGCCTTCAATAGCCATGACCACAGGCAGCTGCTTCTAAGGAGGTCACAGATGGGATAATAACAGCTGAAGGGAACTTAAACCAGAGCTGGGCATGTCCTGCTGGTGCTGGGCACTTCAGCAGAAAGCAGGAGGAAGCCCTGCAACAGTTGCTGAGAGGGGCACTGGGATCAGGGTAGACTTATCCATAAAACCTGCAACTGAGCACGTTTCAACTAAGGAGATGGACACTAACACCATGTTCAACTACTGGGCAAACCCACTTTCCTACTAAGGCACAGTGAGGATCAGGAGGCCAAAGACTCCTGATCAGCCCAACAGGAGTCACCAAGTCCAAGCACAAAGTCCATAAACTCCTCTCCTGGGAGATCCTCCCTCTCAGACCCTGCCACACACAGTTAGGCACAGTCTTAGCAAGCTTGGGTCTTTTCTAATCTCACAAATCCTTAGCACTCCACAGATGGGCACCCTGAGAGCAATGAGACAGCTTGGAAGAGAAGGTGGAGACAGAAACTGTGAACAGACAAAACTCAACAAGCACAGCAGCCCAAGCGAGTCACGGGAGCACTGGCGTGACAGCTGCTGTTATGCACGGTGCACCTGAGCTCACTAGAAGGCGGCACACAACCATTGGCTGACTGTGAGCCTCCTGGGAGAAACAGGGACATCTCAAGGGCATCCCCCACCCCCACTCCTGGGTTTCTACAAACAGGGAGAAGCAGGTAATTTCCCCAGCAATTAAAGAAGTGCCAATTAAAACAACAAGAAAGTATCAATTTATAACTATAAAGATCAATAAATAATGAAAAATGTTTTATAACCAATGACCCAGGAGTGGCAAGGCTGCAGGCAAACAGGAACAGTCCTGCGCTGCAATGGCACTGGTTACCCAACACCCTTCCTCAGAAGTGAGTACATCAAAGCCCCAACAATGCAGCCTTTGACCTAATCGCCCCACTCTTGTAGACTTTAGCTCAATCCTAGGGATTTAGCTGAAAGAATTAATTCAAAATAAAAAGGGGAAATCAAAGGAGGAAAGTTGTTTTATCAATACAATGTGTAAAGGTCAAAAGCTGGGAAATAAAAACCAAATGTCCAACAATAGGGAAACACGGGTATGTAGTTCAATGAAACAGGATACAGTCAGTTAAAAGAGAAAAGGCAATTTATGGAATTATGTTAACCGGGAAAAAAAAGTAGAGCAGGAATTATACAAGTACAATGATTGTACACAAATAAAGATTGAGGGGAACCACAGAAAAACATAAATAGCAGCGTTTGGGTTGTAGGATCATGAATGTAATATCTTTTTAGTTACTGAAAGTTTTTTTTATAATAAACTTTTAATAAAGTGGCCTTGCCTTCCCAGCAAAGTATGCTTGTCACTCTCTGTTGGGAATCAGGATGCCAACTGCTAAGCCTTCGTCTTGGGGCATGCCACACCTCGGGCTGTCCACACCTGGGGGACCCTATCTGGCTTCTTTTTTTTTTCTCTTGAGACAGAGTTTCAGTCTGTCACCCTGGGTAGAGTACAATGGCATCATCGCAGCTCACTGCAACCTCAAACTCCTGGGCTCAAGCGATCCTCCTGCCTCAGCCTCCTGAGTAGCTGGGACTACAGGAGTGCACCACCATGCCCAGCTAATTTTTTCTATTTTTGGTAGAGACGGGGTCTCATTCTTTCTCAGGCTGGTCTTGAACTCCTGACCTCAAGCAATCTTCCTGCCTCAGCCTCTCAAAGTGGTAGGATTACAGGTGTGAGCCACTGCACCCAGCCCCCATCCGGCTTCTGTCTAGATCAGGCAGGTGCATCCATCAACTAGTCCAGCTGGCCAGGAGGTCCACGGGAGAAACATGGAGCATACTGGCAGCTAGAGAAGGGGAGAGCATGAGCAATTCTATACATTTAAACATTGAAATGGATAATTTAAGAATCAAATGCAAGAGTATGCAACTGCCCATCTGCTACTTAAATCTATATCCTGCCAACAACAGAGTTGTTCTCAAATTAGAATAATCTCAAATGTCAGGTGGTCCACCCAATCTGTAGGCAGGTTAAGGATGGCTGCCTGGTTTACAGATGAGATCTGAAGCTCAGAGGGCTAAGGTGACTTGCCCAAAGGCACAAAATCAGGAAATGCTGAGACAGACACCACCATTCCCCTGCTAACTGGCAGATGCATACATGCTTGTGAGGCTCAGAACATTCTTAACATGGGGCGTTGCTCTGGACTGGACACAGTCCAATGGACACAGCCACTATGACTTGTGCCACAAACCAACTCAAACTCTATTATCTGCCAGAGCCCTACCTCCCTGTTCCGTGGAGATGCCTCCAGTACACCAGGGTCGCCAGCCAACCCTCAGAATCTTGGTGTTACCTATCCAAATCCCACTAAGCATTGAGAAGTCCTCCCCAGCTAGGCCAGCATAAGGCCATCCCGCCTCATGCTCACAGGTGTCTGCGCCAGCCATGTGGACTCAAGTCCTGGCCCCACCACTTCCTGGCTATAGGGTTTTGTAAGGGATCTGGCTTAGTGCTCCTGTCTGTAAAACAGGGATGATAAGAGCCTCTGTGTGACAGCATTGTTATAAGGATTAGGTAAGGTATTAGCATTTGGCACAGTGAATACAAAATATCCTCTCCATGTTAGTAAGACATTTCCCTCATCATAGTCACTGTAAGCATTGAACAAGATGACAAATATAAAGGACTTAGCAAATGCTTGGCTGATGGTAGGGCTCCCTAAATAAGAGCTATAATAATAAAGGCGTCAAACACAGCACAAAAGCAGTGGATTTTCCCCAGGAAAGGGCTGGAGAAGAGCTTCGCAGAGCCCGGAGGACATCTGTTCTTCCCCTCCTCATGGATCAGTTCCCTCCCTGACAGCCTCCCCTGCTCCCCACCCCACCCCTGCCCTTCTCACCCTCCCACATGCTCCTCCAGCCAGGAAATGACCCCAGTGCAGTCATTTCTTCCCTTTAATCCCCAGGGCCCAACAAAAGCCAGACTCAGACCATCGCCCTCTGCCCCTGCTACTCAGCAAGCTCAGCCCTCCTTTGGCCCAGTTTCAGAAGGAGGCTGGGGGTAACTGAGGCAGAGGGAAATTGACTTTACCTGACTGCATCTCCTCCGGCTGAGCTTAGCCCAGGTTGCCGCTGCCCCCTGGGGCCTGTAGCCGGAGCTTCCACCACCCTGCCTGCCCCTGCTGCCCCTCCACGGTCGCAGCACTCCACTCACAGCTCAAGGATGAGCACCACGTCGGTGCGGTTCTCGTAGACGTCGTGCAGCGTGATGACGTTGGGGTGCAGCACCTGCCGCAGGATGCTCACCTCCCGCTCGATCTCCTCCCGGCTCACGCCACGCCGGCTCGCCCGGCTCTGCCGCTTCTTGATGAACTTGGCTGCATACTCCAGGCCCGTGCTCTTCTCCCTGCACTTCTTGACGATGGCAAACTGGCCGCTGCGGGGACACAGACCCACCTGATTAGGATGTCATTGTGGCATCAGGGAAGCGACCCCACTGTCAGCTACCAGGCCACACTAACTCAGAGTCATTCTGCCAGGACAGGAAGGATCGTCCACCGGACAGCATCCCCACCTGGCTGACAACCCGTGACTGAGGTGGGGCAGGTAGCGGGCTTCCCTTCTGTTCACATGAATCCTGAATCTTTTACTAGGAATGAGTGTTAGCAGTGTTATTCCCAGTGTACAGAGGGGAACACTGAGGCCCTGACAGGTCATCGATCAGGATGACACAGCCTTGCCATTGCAGAGCCTCAGTTAGAGCCCAAGTTGAGTATCCACCAGATGAAATCGCAGTGTCCATAAGCAGATCGGGTTGGTGGGGATCCTGGTTTGGGTGGGGGTCGGAATGGAGGCAGCCTAACAAAGTAAGCTATCAGAGTGGGAGACCATCACAGTGAGAGGGCTAGCATGACCATAGAGTTGTAAAATTAGGAAACTGAGGCACAAAGAGAAGTCGAGTCACTTGCCTGAGGTAATCACAGAGTTAATGCAAAGCCAAGCCTCAAAGCCAGACAACCCACTGTCCACACAGCCTCTGAGACAGTTTAAGGAGTCCAGACCACGCATAGTCCCCTTCAGGTGCTAGCACCTAGGGCTGGGCCCGGAAATCCTTCACTCCAAGGACCGAGACAGCAACCACGACGTAGCGTCCATGCCAGAGCGGCAGGCAGCTCTGAGCTGGCTCCCCTGAGTGCTCGAAGGGCAGCCCACCCCACGGGGAAGGGCAGCAGCCTTCTGCTTCTCCATCTCACTTCTGGAAATCAGCAGGAGCAGATCAAAGTCCCTGGAGCCTTCCCAGTGGCCGTCCCTCCTGCGCATCCTCCCGGTCCCTTCCTGCCATTGCCCACCGTTGCCTCATGTTTTCTTGCCACCCAAAATGCCCACTGCTCAGGGTAATTCAGAAAGTTTTAGGGCTCAGCTTAATGGCTTAATAAGGGTCCACCAGACTCCAGACTTAGAATACACTCCCTCAGCGGCTCTGGGGTAGAAGTCACACACAATGAAACGCTCTGGATATTTGCCCCAGCCTCAGAAAATAGCATTGCGTCTGGACCACTCCATTATTAGAATAATCCTCAGTGAGACAGTCTTCAAAATAACCTGAGTGGCAATAACAACAACAAAGTCAAGTTGAGCAAGCACGGAATAGATACGCCAACACTTTAATCCATTCTATGGCGACCACTTTAGAGATGTCACCAGACACAAATTCAAGTCTCTCTCCATCCCCTCATCCTCCACTCACTCAACACTGTCTGAGCATCTGCTCTGTGCCAGGCTCTGTGCTGGGCAGTGAGGGACAGGGACCAAAGGCACAGACAACGGGCACACATGGAGAAGTCCTGGGGGCTGGGCTGGGCAGGGAAGGCTTTGCAGAGCCAAATTTATATTATGTTATCCACTAACTCTAAAGTTTCAGCTATTTAGGCCCCAAATATTGGCTCTGAGCTGTCCACACATTAGGGACTGACGCAGGTGGAGTGAAGCCAGGCCTCTCAAAGCCAGAGTGAACACATTCAGTGCAATCTCTAACACAGATGGCCACTTGGAGCCACTTCGGGCCTCGGGGACATTAGGTCCCTTAGTGGGTGCCAGCAAACACTTGACAAAGCTTCCAGTCCCAGGCGGCTGTGAGTCTCAGTGTCAGGGCAGCCATGCCCCTCTCCTCTCCCTCTGACAGACACCTCAAGGGGCTGCTGGCAGGGCCTGGCATCTCAGAGTATCCGTGACCTTTACACAGCAGCCCTGAGTTCCAATAGGGAAAGCAACGCTCAAGGATTTTAAGCGATGCGTTTAAGTTTACAGAGTACACAGGTGGTGGTGCAGGTTTGGCTTGGCATCCAAATCCCCCAGCTCCCAGCCCCACGCCGTGTTGACTTGTGAAGAGGCAAGAGGGTTTTTTTTGTAAAGTAGATCTAAACATTTCAGGTCACCTTGACATAGCTTCCCCTTTATCTTATGAGGGAAATGAGGCAATTTTTTTCCATATCACATGCCTGAAAAATTTCTCAGACTCTCAAAAGGCAAATGAGTGTTTGCTTTTCCTGCCTGAGTTTTCTCTTTGTGAGAGCGCTGTGGCAATGGGAGGTGACAGGGGCAGGACTAATGTGCAGGCAGCTTCCCCCTCCAAAGGGAAGTATTTTGGGAGCCGGTGACTAAGACGGAGCCGAATACCAGGCAACACCACTCATCTCGCCTCTCTTCACGCGGGAAGGGCCCTTCGCTCAGGAGGTCCTGTGTGGGACCTCGGGGAGAGCCAAGGCCCTGGCTGGTCTCCCCTCTCCTTGGGCCATTTCCAGAAGAGTGAAGAACACACTCCGCTAGGCCCAGGCCCCAGGCTTCAAGGTCAGACAGGCCTGGCCTCGGGGACTTGCACTGTCACCTGGGGCAAGTCACTACCTGCTCTGAGCCTCGATTTCCTCATCTGTAAAACAGGAATCAGGATTCCCTGCTAGCGAACTGCGAAGACTGGGAATATTTGCAGCATTGGCCCATGGTCAGCACCAATAAATGGATCATGTGAAGGCTGAGCAAGAAGCACCCAGAGACACGAGTCACTGATTCAAATGGTCTGGAACCTGCAACCAGGAAATCGGTTTAATTTTAAAAGACTCCAATGATTCCAGTGCACAGCCAGAGGTGAGAATGTCTCTGTTCCAAGCAATTAGCCTTCTCTTTTAATCCTAAAGCAGTGGTTCTCAACCCTGGCTATACACGAATCTCTTAGTTCCATTTTATAGATAAAAAACCCTGAGGCTTAGAGAAGTTAAGCGTCCTGGTAGTTGGGCCAGGTAACAGGGCTGGGACACAGACCCATGTCTACTGACTCCAGCATCGGTGAGACTGTCGAGGTAACGAACCAGCACTGGAGTGCCGGAGGAGTGAGGAGAGGGGCCTGCCCCAGAAGGGAGGGGTATTTTATCACTGACATTGTTTAGAATTACTGGCACATGGTGATAATAAAAAGAAGACTGATTTTTATTCAATTTTATCATTGGATTTTAAATTCTCAAAAGACAAGGCACCCTCACGGTCTGCAACAAGGTGGACCACTGCCTGCCCACCCACCCTCTGTGGGAAGCCATGGCCAACCAGGCTTGTTCTGCCAACTACCTGGGGCCAGCTGCTAAAGGTTTTGTAGGGTCTATGAATAGAGGGGGTCTAACTCATTCCCTTTCTCAGAGGACTCTAAAGTGTCCATGAAGAGTGTGATTTGCCCCAAAGTCACCAGTTTATCAAGGTGGAGATAAGGCAGAGCTGCACAGAATGCAGAAACCCGACCCAGGGACAAGATGCTGTGTGAGGTGAGTGGTATCAAATGGGAAGGGTTCCAAGGCAGAGGGACATGGAGACGGGGTTCCTCCTCCTGCTTCCCCACAAAGGTCACTGCAGTTCCTCTTCCCACCCTGGAGAACAATGAGTTGAGATACCTCTGGAATTACCCTGCAAGTTTTCAGGGCCACAGTGTAGGGATAATGCTTAGAAACTTCCAGTCAAGACCAGCCCAGGTGCAGCCCAACAGGTAGGGGAATGGGACCTTCAGCCCATGTGTCTCAAAGGCCAGAGCAGCTCCAATATAGTCCATAGAAATCAGATCAGCCTGATCCCAGAGGGCCCACACTCAGATCCCACAGCAACAGCCTGTTTGGAGATGGTGTCACTGAGCCATCTCCCCACTCCTCTGCCTGGCTGCCGAGCCTCTGTGGCTGACTCCACCCCTATCTCCCACCTCGTCCCAATAATCCATCCTCTGGCCAGGCCACTCGCAATTCCCACCAACAAGATCCTTTCCCTCATCGCTTTAGCAACCAACCTGTTTTTGATCTCTTATACCCAAGTTCAGAATTTAGAGTCAAAAGATCCAGGTTCTATTTCCAGCTCTGCTGCCTTTAGCAAATTGCATCACTCTGAGCCTCAGTTTCCTTGTGTGTAACACAGACGTAAGAGTATCCCAATCTCATCAGACTGTAATGAGAACGAAATGAGGCAAGGATGTGAATGCACCATGTAAACCATGCTTTTTCCATGAATGTCAACTGTTTCTTTCTGTCCATTGGATCACCACATCGAACGGATGCTGGCCTCCATTTTCCCATCCCAGCATATTCTTGAACCTGATTCCGCTGCAATGAAGCCCATCTTCAGATCCCAGCTTAGAAATAGACAGTGCTGGGGAGGACTGTGGCAGTCCCCAAGTGGTGTCAGGATCGAGGAAGGCAGAAAACACTTGGGGACACAGTTAATTGAGGTGAGGGCAAGTGAAGGACCAGATATCCAGGAAACCAACATAGAGTGAAGAAACATAACAGAGCAGGGAGCAGGTCAGGATAACAGGCCAGAGAGATGAGGATAAGGAGCAAAAATTTACCAAAAACCCATGGGTAGTGTGTCAGGAACTAGACAGGCAAGACAAGGGGAAGCATGCAGAAGTAGTGGCAAAGTCAGCACGCAGCAGCTGGACACTCTAGAGCAGCAGAAACATCAGCCGAGAACCTGCAAACAGAAGAGGGTGCAGGGCCACTCAAACGGACTTTCCTCCCAGTGAATGGGCCAAGCTTGCTGTTTCATGAACCCGTTTCTCCTCCCTGACCACGTTGCCACCGTCTTTCTTGACAATCACTTTTAAATTTCTTTTAGGTATGGAATCCTCTCTCAAATCTTTCACAAAAGTCTAATATGTAAAACAGTTAAAAAGCTGTGCTTCTTTTAGGGAGAGGCACTCAGAGTCTATCCACTCGCCATCCCACCCATGAGGCCTAAAGGGGCTTCATGAAACCCCAAAAGCTCCAGGGAACATAGTTTGAGAAATACTGCTCTGTAGCACATAAGTTCTCAGGTGATCCCAGAGAAGTTTCAAATTGTAAATGAAAATAAAGGCGAAACAGAACACACTGGTGCTTCTCAGAATTATTATCTAGTCTTTTAAGAAGTCACTCAAACTCCTGGTCAACAGTGAGGAATACTTGTAGGGTAAGTATCAGGAACCAGAAGTCTCCAGGGAACTGAAGTCTGACCTATAAATGGCCTCTGTCCACAAAGTCACAGGTGGCTGCTCCGTGCTGGTCTGTGACAGCTGCTTTAACAGGTTAGAGATTGTTTAATTTCCTGGCCCTACAGACTAACTTCCTTCCTCTGGCCTTTTTTTTTTGGTCAGAAAAACTCCGAAAGCACAAAAAGGAAGGAACTGTTTAGCAGAGCCAAGTCGGGCTGAGGTATGATTGCTCTTTGGAACCTACTTTTAAGTTTTAGCACATTTTGATGCTGTTGTCAAATGAGCATGACCCCGTAAGTCCAAGACCTGAAATGAATCAAGCTCAATTTAAGTCAGACTTGCCTATATAAAGGTTTTCACTGAAAATACACCTCAGTGTCCTCTGATATTTCCCTTAGTCTAGAATCTAGATTTTAGACACTGATATGACGTAGGTTACAGAGGAAATGCTGGGCTTGGAGGGTACCACCCTCCTACCCACTATCCACCCACCTGCCCATCTACTCACCCAACCATCCACTCACCATCCAACCCTCATTTATTGATCATCGTCCTAAGTGCTATAAACAAGACACACCCCACAACTTAGAGGCGTATATTTTATTGCAGTGATCAGACAAACACCGATGAAAAGGAAATCTATAGCATGGGTGTGAAAGAAATACGTGCAGTGGTTGGAGAGGCAGGGAGTGATAGACAAATGCTTCATTCTGCCCCAAGTCACTACTCTCCACCCCACTTCCTCCCTGTCAAGTGGTACTTCCTCAAGGAAATACACCAGGAGGCTGAACTTGCCCTTTCGTCTCCTCCTTGTGGGGTGGAGGGAAGGGGAGAACAAGCGGTCAAGTGGCCAGTTGTGCTCAGTTGGGTCAGGCACCCTTCCCACCCCCCGAGTTCCTGACAGTCAGACGTACATTGGATTAGCGAAAGAACTTCAACAGAGCAGGTCAGCTTGTTCGCTCCTAGAAACGTCAGCCAGGCCCACAGCCTGGGCAAAGTACAGGAGACTGGACCGTAAAGTATAACACCTTAAACATGAGCTCATGCTGCAGCACAAGAAAAGGACTGCAGAAAAAGGATGGAAAAATCCAGGGTGGCTTGAGGCTTTCCTGTTACTGTGGGGGTATAGGGTCGTCCCTCATAAAAAGGTGAAGTGAACAGCTCATCTTCTAGACTACATCTCCCCCAGCCCGCCGCCCCCACCAACTTGCCAGACTCCTCCCCTCTAGTACAAAGAGCTCTCCTGCACCTAGCCTGTCTCCTGTGGACTTTGCACCTTTTCCTGGCCCACATCCCCCTGCAATCCTTCCCAAAATTCACAGGAGGTGACAAAGGATTTCCAAGGGTTAATCTGACCTCCCTCCAAAGTAACACCTTCACATTTTAACAGCATTTTTAACCAAGAGGGCTTTAATGGTGGCACATTTAGGCAGACATTGGACAAATGGGGAAATGACTTGGGCATAGAAAGGTCTTTCCACTTGCCTAAAATTCACACTAAATAGATGGCCCTGCAGAGGACTGTGTGTGTCTGCACATGTGAAGGTGGATGTGTGCATGGACCAGAACCAGTGATTTCTTTCCATTTTCTTCTGTACACATGGATCTTATGGCCCGAGGGGTTCTTATTGCAACTTCTTCATTGATACTCAACTCTTAGCCTTCTAGGGTAGATGGTCTCTGTTTCTCAGAATTTCTGTGAATTTTTTACCCCAAGTTTGGTTCCTCACCATTACTTGACAATGCCCACGACTGCCTGCCTCTCCCAGACACTCAGGGGCTGTGAATGGGGAGGACCGCGTGTTGTGGGCAGAGCACAGGGTTAGGAGTCCTGGCTCCACCACCAACTTCCAACCCCCCTTCTCTCATGGAGCCTCAGTTTCCTTATCCAAAAATGAAAGGTTGGACCAAGATATCTCTTTCAGGTCTCCACCTCCATCCCTGTTAGAGCCTCTGATGCAGGTCAGTAAGTCACATGTACGTATCAGTATGAAACACATCCTGTAGACACACAGGGTGGTTTCTGGGTTTTCTATTGCATGGAGACTGACCACTCGTGTTAGCTAACGAAATTTCCAAAGACAGAGGGGGACAGGGCTTTAAGCAAGGAGAGCAGATCTCAGGCACTCTCAGTGAGATGCCCCTGTACCATCTTCACGCCCAGAGAAATGCTGAACACTCCAAACGCCATGAAAGTATTTCTTTAACAAATGACCTGGGCATTCATCTTAGCCCTCAACTACCAACCAGGCTGTAAGAGCCTGGAGAGTAAGAACTGTTATCCTTATAACTCTCACAGGGCCCAGCTCAGCACCGGGCACAAAACAGGTATTCAGCCAGTGTTTGTAGAAATGATAATGTAAACAAAAGAAGCAGGAAGTTCGGGGGTGAAGGGCCTTGTCACCCTTAGCCTGCCCTCAGTGTAGCAGGAGCACTTCATTGGCAGACTCGCTTAAAAAAGAAAACATTCTTGATTTTTTCAGTTACAGAATAAAAATGTTCATTATTAAGAAATGAAAAAAGAAAACGTGAAATCACAAAGAAGCAGCTAAAAATTTTCCTTAATCCTATCTTCCTGAGATAACCATCATTACTATTTGTGCATCTGCTCGCATTGATTTTTTTCAGTGTATATGAAAAGTCTTTTTTATTTGTTCATTGTTTTAATATGAGATGATACTGTATATACTATTTTGAAACCTACTTTTTAAAATTCTCCACTTAAAAATAGTTCATGAATATTTCTTCTCATAATTAAAAATTATTTTAATACCTAATTTTAGATAGCTGCATAATATCCCATTATACAGATAATGGCTTTTAAAAGAAAATCTTTTTTTTTCTTTGAGACGGGGTCTTGTTCTGTTGCCTGGGCTAGAGTGCAGTGGCATCACCATAGCTCACTGCAATTTTAGACTCCTGAGTTCAAGTGATCCTCCTGCCTCAGCCTCCTGAGTAGCTAAGACTACAGATGCACACCACACCCTGTTAGTTTTTAAATTTTTTGTAGAGACAGGGTCTTCCTATGTTGCTCAGGCTGGTCTCAAATT
>NW_012147634.1:4062615-4069312 GCF_000956105.1 Propithecus coquereli | reverse complement strand
GAGTGCCATGGCGTCAGCCTAGCTCACAGCAACCTCAAACTCCTGGGCTCAAGTGATTCTACTGCCTCAGCCTCCCGAGTAGCTGGGACTACAGGAATGCGCCACCATGTCCGGCTAATTTTTCTATATGTTTTTAGTTGTGCAGCTAATTTCCATTTTTTTGGTAGAGAAGGGGTCTTGCTCTTGCTCAGGCTGGTCTCGAACTCCTGAGGTCAAACAATCCGCCCACCTCGGCCTCCCACTGATTATCTTTCTTAAGATAAATTCTAAGAAATAGAATCCTTCATTAAAGGGTATATACATTTTTAATGTTTTTGATGCTTGACAAATTATCCTCCAGAAAGATTGTCCCAGTAACACTCACAACAGCCATAAATATCCTCAGCCCTCCCTCTCCACCTCCCAAACATCTCACCAAATACTGGCTCATCATTTTTTTCCACTTTACCATTTTGATATTTGAAAGCTGACAGCTCATTGTTTTAATTTGAACTAATTAACTTGTAGCTAGCTGATTACTCGTCAGAATGAACATCTCTTCCTACATTTATTCGTAATTTGAACTGCCTACTCATATATGCTTTGCTAATTTTTCTATTGGGGTGTTTGCCTTTTTCTTATTATTTGTAAAAGCTCTTTACTTATTTGTTATATTAACCCTTTGCCATGTATGTTACAAACATTTTCCCTAACTGATTTTCTCATGGGCCAGAGTCGTTATGAGTTTACTCATATAAAGGAGCTGTAGGTCTTTCTCAGTATCAGATGATGTTAGCCAGTCTTTTCCCTTTACCTGTCTCTCCTCCTGCCTGTCACTTCAGTCACCGGACTGCTATGCCTCAGGAGCACTCTGAAGGGAGCGATTCTGTGCCTCAGTGAGACTCTTGCCACTGTTGATCACCTAGGCACTCCAGGTTATACCTTCAAACTTCCCACACAGGCCCAGGGGATCCATCACCACCCCTAAGCCCCCATGCCTTGTCCTTTCCTCAAAGTCACTATGTTCTTGCTCCTGGCAACATCCCTCCTATGGGCCAGGTCAGCTGCAGAGTGGGCCTAGTGCCTTCACGGTGGGCTACAGTTGTGTGGGAACCAGCACAACAGATCCCACTAGGGATGCAAACCATCTCCCTGCCACTAAGTTATCCATTGTGTTTTACAGTGTCCTTTGTGACTGGACTCTCATAATGGCTTTCTTTCAGAACTTACTAGCAACAAGATGTTTGTCTACCCTGAAAAACTGATACCCTTCCTCATTGAAGAAAATGAAAATGACATAATCTATGTTATTTCCTTTTTGTTGTCTTGGTGGTCAATGACAACAACTATGGTGACCTAGATCTTGGTGTATTTCCTTTCCCTTCCTTTGTACCACTGGTTCTCAAACTTGGGGGGGTATCAGGATCATCTGGGCAGCTTGTTAAAAATGCAGATACCTAGGCCTTATCACATGTTTGCTAAATCATAATCCTCTGGAGGGCATGTGGCTTTTGATCTTCTACCTTTATTTTCAAATTCTGTCTATGCGCCTCTCATTACATGTTGCCTTGAATCCTTAACATACATGAGCAAGAGGAACCCTAGGTGGTTCTGTGCTGCCATCACTGCAGCATTCACTGGCCCAGGAAACAAGCATGGAGAAAAACAGTGAGCTGCAGAGCGTGGCTGCAAAGACAGAGCCTAGCCCATTTCACAGATGGCTAAAGGAGGAGTCCCATCGTGTTAAAGGCTTTTCCCAAGGGAGGACCACCCAAATAATCATTTGCATTGATCCTAATGGCCAAGTTTGTTGATTGCGGAACAGAAAGCATTTCCCACAGGAATAAAATGGTGCACCCCCCTTCCCTCCTTGTCCCCATGCTTATACATGCCCATTCCCACATCCCCCCCCACCAAAGGATTTGGTTTTAGACCCACACCCAGCCTCCCTATGACCACAAGCCTGGAGGGCAGGGTTGGGATGGAAGGAATGCTCAAGTCCTCTTAGAAGCATATTTTCCTCCAAACTCTACTCTCCAGCAGAAGCCAGAGCCTCTGTTGGGCAAGTGGCTCAGAGTACAGCTGTGCCATCTCCTCTGTCATCGCCACTCCCAATTAGCAGCTACCAGGCACCTTCAGGGCTGCCACACCTACCCGGTTCCTCTAATTCTGCACTAAGTCATTATAGGCTTTGGCACTGCCTGGCAGGTTTCCTTTAAGCCTAATTGTCAGGACGCAGGAAAAGTATGTGTCATAGTCAATATGATTTATTTTTTTCTCTGTCTACCCCAGCTAAAATCTACAATGAACCCCAGTCTCTAAAATGGCCTCTTTCTTCTAGAAAGCCACCCCCCAACCTTGACCCTAGGTAGCTACCTCCAGGTGGCCTTAACCTCCCTCACGGCCTGCACTGGAGTCACAGAGGGGCAGGGGTTAACCAGTAGCACTCGGAGGGCATGGAGGGCTCAGATCTGGGAAGGACCTCAGGACAGCTCCAGCCCAGTCCCACTACTAGCTGGCTGAGAGAACTTGGGCGAGTTTTGTCACCTGTAAGGTGGGGATGACAACAACCTCAAAGGCTATCGTGAGGATTTAATGCATTGATCCACATAAGTGCCTGGAACAGCATCTGGCACATGGTAAACACCATCAAATATGATTTTATTTTTAGCTCGCTAGGCTTTAGTTTCCCCACCCGTGAAATGAAAATAATACCCTTATCTCATAGCACAGTTGAGAAAACTTAATTTGAGAAATATGAG
Organism: Propithecus coquereli; assembly: GCF_000956105.1. Classification (NCBI taxonomy): domain Eukaryota; kingdom Metazoa; phylum Chordata; class Mammalia; order Primates; family Indriidae; genus Propithecus; species Propithecus coquereli. The sequence goes on along the minus strand of NW_012147634.1, from coordinate 4,066,571 downwards.
AACACTTAGCACAGAGCCTGGCATATCCTTGGTACTCAGTGAATGGCTTCTGATTGATGGAGGATGAGCCAATTAGACAATGAACATCATGGTTCAGAGCAAACATTTTTACCCACATTTGCAGGCTGCCCTTTCCTATCCCTCAATACCCCCAAAATCATCTACATGCTCAGAGAAACAAGCCCACAGAGCAGTCACTGCTCCCACACAGACCTGGGTTGACCAGACCAGCACATGCCTGCCTTATCTCCAGTGATGGCAGGTCCAAGCTTTCCCTCCGGAGCAGGAGAAGCCAGGTTGTGTCTCAACATGTCAGAGCCCAGGACAGGCAAGGGATGGACTGTCTCCCTCAGGCCACCTGCCATCACACAGTTTCCTCCAGGTCGGGGATTCTGCAGGGTCTCCTGCCTGGCTGGCAAGGCTCCTACACACACAGAGAAAGGAACCCACATAACCTGGGTTCTCTCCCTGGGTCCCAGGGTCTCTGCTGGGTGGGCTCACCCCCAGAAGAGACCCAGGGGAATTGCTAGGAAGCCCAGGCAGGAGCGGCTGGGATCACCATGACCATGATAACAGGTGCCCTCTGTGTGCATAGCTCTTACTGCCCCGGACAGTCCTGACTGTCTACTTGCCGGATCCCACCCTCCGCTGTAAACTCCTAGAAGGAAGGGATGGTGCTGTCTTGTTCACCATTGTGCTTTTAGCGTCTATCAGTGCTCAATGAGTATTAGTTAAATAAATGAGTCTTAAGTGTAGGTACCTACTGGGAACACAAAAATGAACAAGACGCAGTCCCCCATCCATGTAAGAAACACCAAATACTGGAAAAACACAGCTACCGTGTCCCCACCCTCGCAAATCTTCTCTTTGCTAACTAAACATTCTGTGTATTGACTCTCCCATGCCCTTGTGAAAGTTCTTTTTACCTCCAGGACACCAATCCCGCATAAGGTGCAGAGTATGCACTTTGACACACACTAAACTCAGCTCGGGAGCATGGTGTGGACTCTGCTGGAAGCCGGCCCAGTTACTCTTCTGCAGTCACTCTCTGTTCTGGGAGGAATTTTCCCACAGATCCCAGAGGCCAGTAAGAAGCAAACTAATTTATTTGGTCAAAATCCCTCTTCCTCTCCAGCCCAGGAATTATTTGACCAAGCTGGGGCTGGGGTCAGGACTATCCACAGGTGAGGCGTCAGACGCAAGCCTTTTCACAGCTGCCAACCACTGCTTCTCGTGGAATTGCGGGTCAGAGCACAGGGGAGAATAAGCACCCTCTCCCCACCATTTTGCAAGGCCACAGAGCAGTTCACAGCAGAGCAGCCCAAGACCCCAGGTCTCTCTACTCCTACTCCTGTGTCTTTCTATGTCAGCAAGGATTTCCAAACTTGCTCTAGCAGGAGAGGTCTTTTTCTTCTCATTATTTATTTTTAATTTTTTTAAACGAAGTAATAGATACGAACATGGAAATTGCACATGAGGCCTTTTATGATGGAGATAAAAAGCCCCTTGCCCCAGCTCTGCTTGCCAGAGGCAACCTTTTTTTTTTGAGATAGAGTCTTGATGTGTCACCTTAGCTAGAGTGCAGTGGCGTCATCATAGCTCACAGCAACCTCAAACTCCTGGGCTCAAACAGTCCTCCTGCCTCAGCCCCCTGAGTAGCTGGGATTATAGGCATGCACCATGACACCCAGCTAATTTTTCTATTTTTTTGTAGAGCCAGGGTCTCACTTTTGCTCAGGCTGGTCTCAAATTTCTGACCTCAAGCGATCCTCCTGCCCCAGCCTCCCAGAGTGCTAGGATTAAAGGCATGAGCCACTGCACTGGCCTAGCAACCATTTTTAAGCCTTCTTATATATAAGAATGCTTTTTTCAAATAAACCTTACATAGAAGTTTAATGTACAAAATACACCAAGGCAAAGATGCTTTGGTTGAAAGGGAAATGACACAAAGCACTTGTATGACTACTTCACACACTTGTGTGCACACACACAACAGCCCCTAAGTCTGCACCACAGGACCCAATGTGAAAACCACACCACCACAGCAAACTTCCCCTCAATCACAGCCTCCTGCTTTTCCTGGGGCCTGCTGTGGGGCAGAGGGAACCTCTCTCCCTGAACAGACATGCCTACTCCAGGCATACCTGGATTTTGTCCCCACTGCTCCCTCCACACCCAGACACCTGAGGTGTGACTATCTACAGCAAAAGAGACCTCTACAAAGCCTCCGGTTTTCCATAAAGCATAGGCTCTGACTGGGAGGAGAGAACTAGGGAGGAATCCATGTGTGCCACAACTCACAGCAACACAAATAACTATTATAATAGCCAGTTGGGTTAGTAGTCATGTATACCTTAATATAAATTAATCGAATCAGATTGCTTTCCTACCAATTGGCAGAATTCAGCTATGCTGGGGAGGGGAGGAAAATTTTGATGTAACGGGAGAAGGGATAATGTTAGGGGTTGGGGAGAAATGAGGTACTTAGGGAGAAGGAAGAACAAGATGGGCTCTGCAGCAGAGGTCTCTGGGGTGCTAGAGGGCTGCAGGAGGGTGCCCAGAGCCTGGCAAGCTGGGAATAGGTGAGGACAAAAGGCATCAGAGGAATGCAAAAAAAAGGCGGTGGGGGCATCCTCTGATTGCTCCCTTCTCAGTCCTCCCCTTCTTCAAAACACTTAAGTCAACACTCTTCAACCACCTCCACTACCTGCTTCAAAAAAAAAAAAACAAAAGAAAAAACAACCTCTGGTCTGTCCTGGGTCCTGCCATGCCGCACCATCAGATGCTGAGGGCAGACACTGGCTCCCTCTGCTATCTCTAGATCACCGTCCAGCCTAAGCAATCGGGGCTAACATCACCAGTGATAAGTCATGTTGGTATCACGTGTCCCCTGATAAGAAGTGATAAGAAGGGCAACTTGGCTCCAAAAAAGGACAGTTCTCATATATGATGGTGCAATCTCCTTCCTTCCTCATCTTACCCCCAGATGGGGCTCAAGCACTCAAAACATACATTTTCTCCCTCTGCAATTCAGAGCAAATACACAATCTAAGAAGACAACAGTCTCTTCCCACTGGGTGGGGATGGAAGGAAGTGGGGGCATTAAGTAGTGATCAGAGCTCCCAAAAAAACCTTTCTGGAAATCTCCTGCTATGGGTCAAACAGCTCGGCAGCATGTCCTGCCTCCAACCCCCACCCCAGGGCTCTGGGCTGCACTTCCTCTCCTCACCGCTGGACACTGCACCCCTAAGAACACTGTTCCTCAAAGTGCGGTCCTTGGACCAGCAGCAGCGACTTCACCTGGGAGCTTGTTGGAAGAGCAGACTCTCAGACCCCACCGCAGCCCTACTGAGTCAGAATCTGCGTGTTGACATGACTCCCAGGTGATTCAGGCACACACCGAAAGTGTGAGAAGTGCTGATTCAGAAAATATTACAAGGCCCCAATCCACTCCCTAACAGAATCCTGGACACCCAAAATTGACTCCAACTTTCCTTTGGTTCTGAACCTCTTGCTGAAAATCTGTTTTCCTGCCTTGGTAAAGGCAGTATCATGAGCAAACACAAATTAATAAATATCTGTTGAATGACTCCTTCCGTGAATAATATTAATAAGAAGTAGCCCTTGAAGAGTAACTTTATGATTTGCGAAGTGGTTTCTGTCATTTCACACCCACAAAAAGCCCGGGAGGCCCTCGGGACAGGTTTTACCGACTCCTATTACAGAGGAGCCAAGGTCAGGAGCCTTAGAATGGCACGATTAGCCTCCAAGGCGGCACTTCTGATCCACGTCTGGGGGAAATGTCTCGGCTCAATACCAATTAAGCGTAGTGTTAGGAAGAAAGGATGGGCTAGTTTAAAATGTTTTTATTAACAGAGTTCATCAGAAATTCCTTTTCTATTTGGGTCTTCTTTTTGGAAACATGAATCAGCTTTACATTCTCCAGTAATGAACAT
>NW_012147634.1:4012499-4061825 GCF_000956105.1 Propithecus coquereli | reverse complement strand
GTGTGTGTGTGTGTGTGTGTGTGTGTGTGTGTGTGTGTTTTGTGGGGGCAGAGGTGGTACAGTAGAGTTATGACTGAATCCTTTATCAACTTACCCAAACCAGAAATTAGCCTGAATAAGGAAAAACTTGGAACAATAACACTTATAGGAAGATTTAGCAATAGCGCTTCATCATAGCCACTGCTTTGCTGTGGCAGAGACCTGAATACATTTTACAGACTGCAAAATTAGGTCCTCATGGGGCATCCAATGCTTCTCTGCTTCTTTGCTGACCCATGGCAGAGTTAAAAGCCCAGGTTTAGCCAGTTGAGTGATCAAGAACAAATCAGTCATCCTCTCTGGGCCTTAGTTTCCTCATTCTAAATGAGGTGATGGGACTGGGACAAGATCCATGGTCTCCAAACTTCTTAGCTAGGAAAGCTTAGCATATAAAACAGATGCAAACAGAAATGCTAGGGGTGGGAGAGCCACGTGCTCAATTCCCTGTCCCCTTTCCCCTGTGGTGTCCTGGGGGACCTGGGTTCTAAGGAACACTGCGTGGGATGAAAATCCCTGGGTCAAATGTATTCCATGTTCCTTCCGTCTCAACCCTAGGGTATTCTGTGATTTGTGCTGGGAGCTGGTGAAGAATGTCAGAGTGAACTGGGGGACAAAGTGATTCTTAGAGCCAATTCAGGGGATCATGCTATATAGGAAATTGGCCGAGTTTAGAGTATTCACAAGGCTAAGCAGACACAGATGCGTCTGCTCGTAGAGAATGCAACCCTTGGGTAAGTTAGTCTGTCACTTTGTGCCTCAGTTTCCTTATCTTTTAAATGAGGTTATTAAATATTCCTTACAGAAGAATCTCAAATAATGTATGGTATGTAGATACTGTGCTTTCGAAGAGGTGAAGCCTAATTCCCTTCCCCTCGAGTGGGAGCTGGACTGAGTGAGTCACTCCTATGAGAGCATGGAAAGAGAAAGCAGTAACTCCACAGTGGGGAGACCTGGTGGGAACCACCTAACTAAGCAATCGAGGCTAACATCACCAGGGATAAGTCATGCTGGTATCGCGTACCCCCGATATGAAGTGATGAGAAGGGCACTTCCCTCTGTAGTATTCTTCCTCAAAACCCGTAACCCAGTCTAATCATGAGAAAAGACATCAGACAAACCCAAATTGAGGACATCCTACAAATATATAACCGGTATTCCTCCAACTTCCTCAGGATCATGAAAAACAAAGAATAAGACGAAGAAAAGAAACACAGACCAAAGGAGACTAAGGAGACATGACAGCTAAATGCAATGTGAGATCCTGGATGGGACCCTGGAACAGAAAAACTGGTGAAATCCATGTAAAGTCTGGAGTTTAGTTAATAGTTCTAATAAATAATTAGTAAATGTACTAATGCTGGTTTCTTAGATTTGACAAACTACCATAGTTATGTAAGATATTAACATTAGGGGAAATCGGGTGAGGGGTATATGGAACTCTGTAATATCTTTGTAACTATTCTGTAAATATAAAATCATTCCAAAATTAATAGTGTATTATAAATACTAAGGCAGATAATAGCATCTGTCTTACAGGGTTGTTGTGAGGATTAAATGAACAAATGCAAAGGGCTTAGAACAGCATCCAAAGCATAGTAGGTTCTCTGTAGACACTAGTTGACTAGTATTATTACTAGTAGTTTGTGCCAATGCGGAAAATAGTCCTATTTTATGTTCTACTGTATTGGAGTTCATTTGATTTGAAAATATTTCAATAATGTCCATGACACTGAGACTGAGAGGCATGTCCACACAATAGGTTGGTTTCTGAATCAACTTGAATCAAGTGGTCTCATCTCATAAAAGTTTTTGTCAAATCTCACTAGATTTTTTTAAAACTTCAACTCTCATCAACTCATAGCCATCTTATTTCATCTACATGCCTACCTGTTCCCCTCCCCACTAGATTGTTTTGAAGCAAATCCCAGATATCATATTATCTATTTCAATATATATCTCTAAAAGATAGGGTCTCTTTTTTTAAAACTATAACCACAGTACCTATCACACTTATATATATCTCTAAAAGATAGGGTCTCTTTTTTTAAAACTATAACCACAGTACCTATCACACTTTTAAAAACTAACAATACTTCTTCAATGTCATCAATATCTAGTTGGTGTTCATATTTCCCCAATTATGCCAAAAAGGTTGTTTTTTTTTTTTAACAGTTTCATCAAATCAAAATTCAAATAATGTCATATATTGCAAGTGATTGATATGTCTCTTAAGCCTCTTTTAATCTTTGATTCCCCCCTGCCCTTTTTCTCTACCCCCAGTCTGGATTGTGCTGATCAGTTCCCCATAATGTTGTTTACATGTTCCTCTGTCTCTTATATTTCCTGTAAATTAGTAGCTGAATCTAGTGGCTCCATCAGTTCAGGTTTGAGTTTCTGGCAGGACTCCTTCATAGGCGGTGCTGTGTGCTTCCATCAGCGGGTATATAAGGTCAGCTCGCTCTCTCTTTGTGACATAGCAGCATTTGATAATCAATGCCTAGATCCATTAATTCAATAGGGGGACCTTCATTTTCTAAAAAAAATTATCCTCTTCCTCTTCCATGGCTTGCCTCATGCTGATACCTTTGCCTGCATGGGGAAGCTTGGTTTAGAAAGGATGAGTATTCTGAGAATTTTGAGCTCCTCAGTGGGATACAGACTTTCAAAGACATTACTATCCCATTTGCAGGGGTGGAGGTGGGGGGTCTCCGCTAGGCCTTGATGGAACCCGCTGGCTGCTTTGGTAGGGTCTTCCCCCTCAGCTTTTGTCACAACGATTCCACAGTGGGCCCTTGGTTTGGCAATGGGCTTTCTCACAGGCTCTGGGGCGCGCACACACATGCACAAATGCACTGAGCACACGCAGCACTGCCTCCCCAGCCAGCCGAGGATACAACCCAAGGATCCTATGGCTCTGAGAGCCACACCTTCCCTTTCAGCAACCATAGGTTGTTCTTTGACCTCGCACTCCTGGCTTCAGTACCAATATCAGTGACGACTTCTCTTTCTTTCGTTTGAAACATTAATTCCTTCTACTCCCACAACTCCTTTGAGATGAGGGTTTTCACAAGCTTTCAAAACACTCTCTTACCTAATCCTCCTAGCAATTAAAAGAGTATTGAAGGTGACTATCAGAGAACCCCCACTTCCCAAACAGGGAAACTGAGCTCAAAGCCTTGGCTAGGCCACCTGCTGTCCTGCTCTGGCCTCAGGCCTGCACTTAAGGGTGCAAGATTGTGCCTTTGACAAGACAAAGACCTGTCTTCTGAGTAAGTCTAATACCCATCCCTGAGGCATCTTCTGTCCTGTGGTCTCAGGCAAGGCAGGAGGCTCTTCTCAGAAGGGGTATCCAGTAGCTCATAGCAAATCATCCTACCTAGATTTTCCCAAAGAGTAGCAATTTCAAACACTTTGTTTTACTTTCAGGTTCTGTGTGTGAGGCCATGTGTTTTGATCAGGGGTTTAGTAAATACAGTCACCAAAGATATTAGAAACAAGAGCAGAAACTTATTTTCCCTTGACCTAAATCCTAGATGCCAGCCCAGGAATGCCATGTGCAGTTCAGAAAGACATGCAGGTGCTGGAAAAGATGTGGAAAGTGATGGCTGAAACGACCCAGAAGGTGGGAGGACAGCCATGTGCCCTCCCAAAATGGAAATGGGCTTGTACCAATCAGCCATAGTCCCTTGAGCTTGAAGCCAACAGCAAACACTGGCAGATAGACAGCCAAAGTGGGAGTGGGCAGGGGAGAAAACAAAAAGCTATCTTGCCCACAAAGGAGGGGAAGTGAACACAAGGACTAGATCCAGGAAAATAACCAAACTCAACCCACATAAAACTCTACGACATGGGCAAACCCAGCCTGCTCAATAGGGCTCTCCCCATGCCATCTTCTGTCACCCATCACTCCTAAGAGGGCTTCAGGACCAACCCACACAGAGGGGTCCCAGCCCACCACAATGGTCCATCCAGCTTCACCAGGCCAACCTGAGCCCTCTGACACCAAAGCAGCACCTGCCACCAAGATGTGTACCCACCGGAGTTCTGACACACGTAGCTTTTGCCAGTTTACTAAAAACAGTCCAGAGGCTGGAGTACAGCCCTTGCCATCAGAGGACACAGGCCTCCAGAATGCCTGGTCAGGAAGCAGAAGAAGCCAATATGACTCTTCTCTGCATATCATGCCCTGGTCTATACAGTATATGTCAGCCCTTGAAAACTCCCAGCTAAGGATGTACAACCTCGTCACCTATATCAGGACCCTCAAGAGAAGCAACAAACTCCACTAACTCCATTCCCAATCCACCAAAGCAGGGCAAAACCAACCAAGGAAGGTTGTCTGAGATCCTCTAGTACATGATAAAACTTGGCAAACTTCACAGAACCATGGAAATAAAAGGAACTTCTCATCATCATCCTCACCTAACAGATGGGGAAACCAAGGCCCAGCGAAGGGAAAGAACTTGCTCAAGTCACCTACTCTCCCAGGCAGTGACAGATGCAGGACCAGACAGGTCTCCTGACAGGCGGCCCAGTTCTCTTCCCTCCTTAGCCTGCCTCATGTTTCAGACAGCTCAGACTTGGCGCCTGCATGGGGAAGGCCCGGCAGCTGGAAGAGGATAAGGCCAGGTACAGATTACATCAATCTAGCAGGTAGCCAAGAAGGAAGTGGAGACTATTCTTCCCTCCCACCCACAGGCAGCCTGACTCCAGGAAGCCACTGAAATACAGGAGGCTCAAACCTCTCTTGGTAAAACTTCCACCAGCTGCAAGGGAGGGGGAAGCTACCAGGCAGGGGTGGTCCACCCTTACCTCATCATGTTTACCACCACACAACCCTTTCTCACTTACCCCCAAAGTGTCAGAAGGTACAGGATCCCCTCAGCCTGTGACCTGGCCCCTCTATCTTCCCCTGTCCCCTATCATGGTGACCTGTCCCCTGCTCCCACCTGCCCAAGATGTCCCACCTCCTCCTAGCTCCAGCCAGTGTTTTCCATCCTCTAAGGGCCTGCAGGAAGCCTCCCCTGTCTCTTCAAGCCCCTACTCTGATCTCCCAGCTCCAGAGAAAGTTAGTGCTGGGAAGGAAGGCAGTGGTCCCCTGCTGGAGGGCACAGGCTTATTCTACAGGAGGATTTCCCAAAACTCCCTGGAACAGCTCTATAATGCTCCTCCTAACAGTTAGCTATTAATGATTTCTGTGGTTTAACTATGAAACACTGCAAAAAGGACCAGGAGTTCTACTTTAAATAGCCTGGGGCATGTGATGGTGTTTGTTATGTGCCATTTAGAACTATATATCAAGACCCATATTAGAGAATGGTGGCCACAGAAATCAGAATCTGCTAAGGAGTAACAACTTGCCTGTCCCCACCCCAAGCCCCCCAAAAAGATCCATACAGCCCAAATGTCCATCAACTAGTGAATGGATGAACAAAACGTGGTATAGCTATACAACAAGATATTATTTGACAATTAAAGGGACTAAAGTACTGATCTATACTATAACATGGATGAACCTTGAAAATATTATGCTAAGTCAAAGAAGCCAGTCACAAAGGGTGACATATTGTATAATTCCGTTTATATAAAATGTCCAGGCTGGGCGCGGTGACTCAAGCCTGTAATCCTAGCACTCTGGGAGGCCAAGGCAGGAGGATCACTTGAGGTCAGGAGTTCGAGACCAGTCTCAGGAAAAGCGAGATCCTGTCTCTACTAAAAATAGAAAGAAATTAGCTGGAGAACTAAAAATAGAAAAAAATAGCCAGGTGTGGTGGCGCAAGCCTGTAGTCCTAGCTACTTGGGAGGCTGAGGCAGGAGGAATTCTGGAGCCCAGGAGTTTGAGGTTGCAGTGAACTAGGCTGACGTCACAGCACTCTAGCCTGGGTGACACAGAGAGACTCTGCCTCAAAAAAAAAAAGTCCAGAATAGGCAAATCCATAGAGACAGAAGGGAGACTGGTGGTTGCCTAAAGCTAGGGAGTTGGGGGGAAATGGGGAGTGACTCTTAATGGGTATGGGGTTTTCTGGGGGCGGGGGGTAATGAAATAGTCTAAAATTGATTATGGTAATGGTCACACAACTCTAAATATACTAAAGACACTGATTATACATTATAAATGGGTGAATCATATGTAAATTATATCTCTATTTTTAAAAAAAGAAACGTAAAAATATTCACGTGCTTTTACCAGATGATGTCCAGTGTGCCTTAACATATAGACTCTTTATGAAGCTCGTCTACATACATTGGCCTCAGGCCATATCTGAACACCCTGCACAGTCAGCATTATACAGACCAGGAAGTTGAGGCTCAGAGACTTAAGGTCACAGAGCTAACTAGCCACAGATCTGGAACTTAAATCAGATGATCTGAGTCCAAGGGCAGTGTTCTTTGGGAATTTAGCCTGTAGAGAGACTTCATAAGAAAGCACAGCTCCATAGACAAGGAAGAGCTGGAAACAGGCTAAGCATCCTTCACTGAGGAATGCCATGGCAATCCATTGCTCTGGATGCAACGGACAAATACACAAACGTTAAAATGGTAAACATGAACGTCATGTTTATAAAATAGTGATAAGTGAACATGTGCAAATGATATGTATGGCTTGATTCAACTTTTGTTTTAAGTACACTCACATGGCCAAAAAATAGTAGAGCACACAGATGCAACAGTGTGTGAGGATGATAAATAGTTGAGGGAAACTTTTCCTTTTAAAATTTCCTGTGTTGTTTCAGCAGCAAGGAAATGAGAAAAAGAAACACTTGAATGGACACCTCCTCAACCAGCACAGCAGGGTGCTGTCATCATCCAATCAAGGGTGTCCTGGGGGACAGGTCACTGGGCTGCAGGGTCACCAAGGGCCTCACAGTCAAAAGGGGAGGAAAGGGCAGGACTCCCTTTCTAGTCTGCAAACATAAGACCTCTTTACCAGAAGGAGGCATAGGAAAGTCGACCAGAACTTATTCAGTCCCCACCGATCCTTCCCTCAGCATGTTTTTTGTGTCCTAGACACAAGGCCCTGTTCTGTTTTCACCTCCCATGGACACCTCCATCATGGGATTCTGCACATTTTACTGAAATTCTCTCTTACATATTCTTCTTTCTCACTAGAGTGTGATGTCCTTGCTAGACTGTAATTGTCCATCCTTGTACCCCCAGGCACTTAATACAGTGCTGGACAGGAGGTCTGCAGTGCATGTTTTCTGAACAGAATTCGGCTAGACCCTCTTTATCACCTGCCACCCTCTTGAGCTAGACTTTTACAGACCAATGCACTTAGCACAACCTCCTGATCAGTGTTCCTGTCCTCAGCCCTCCACCCACACTCCCCGTCCCCGCCCCACCTCCCACAGTCCATCTTCCCAAAACGCTAACGTCATCGTGTTCTCCTTGACTCAAACTCTTTTCCCCTTCCCAACAAGCCTGAGCTCCTTGGCTGGGCCCCAGGGGCCTGTCATCATCTAGCCACATTCTACTTGCCCAAATGTTCTCTGGCTTCCCAGCAGCCACACCCCAGCACGCCCATTCCCACCTCTGGGCTTCTGCTGGCCCTATTTGCCTATCCTGGGAGGCCGTCTGCCTACCCAAATCCTACCCCCGCTTAAGTTCAAGTTCCAACTCTTCCTGGAAGTCTTCCCTGACCGTGCCAACCCCTACGGATCCACACCTCTGAATGTGTCAGCTCCTAAAATTCAATACACTTGATTGTCTTTTTGTGCCCTTTTCTTTACTGTGTTTGTCCTTCCCCCACCCCCAAACTAGATTAATCTGCTTAAGGGCAGGGCAATGTCTTACACTTCATCTGTGTGACCCAGCACACCCACTGCGAGAGAGGCACATCGTGGAAGTTCAAGACTTAGGGGTGGTTAGGACTGAAATCTGAAGCACAGTCATGATTAGTAACAACAAAGCAGTTTCCAGGTAGCACAGAGGCTTGTTCTAGACAGCCAGCATAGTCTGGGACCTGGGTAGTAGGATTTATAAAAGGGGCTTAGAAATTTAAACCTATGCCACTGAAACTTAAACTGAGTTCTCCCTAGCACCTCATGGTATAAAATAGTGGTTCTCAAAGTGTGACCCCCAACCGGTAGCATCGGTACCACCTGGGAATTTGTCAGAAATGCCAATTATCAGGCCCTACCTCAGACCTACAGAATCAGAAACTCTGGTGGTGGGGCCCAGTGTCTGTGGTTCAACAAGGCCTCCAAATGATTCTAATGTCCACTGAAGTTTGAGAACCACTAGTGTAAACACACGACAGGAAGATCCTGGTATACCAGAAAGTGCAGTTTCTTCTATCTCTAAACACTGCCTATGGATACATTTTTTAACTCATGTCTTTCCGTTTACCTACTATTACTACAATAATAGTAATAACAACAACAACAGTATTGACTGCCTAGTATTCTCTGCCAATTTTCCCAACTACAGTTTTCAGGGGCAAGAGGTTAGTGGCAGGGATATATGCATGGGTACAGGATATCTTGGCCCTTTCAATGTGGTGATGTTCCCCACCTGTCTCCCGGTTTTAAACCAGTGATTTCTCATCACTCCCAAACCCCAGCTGACCACCTCAGGCAAAGGCCTCACCTGCCTGCCTTCTCCATCATCTTGATCTTCAGAGCTAGCACTTTCATTGTTCTGAGCTCCTACGGCAGTTTTGGTCTTTAAGTTGTCTACCCACCCCCACTTTGGAAAACACTAGGTCATTGTGCTAGCAGCCCCGATTTTATTCCCTCCATGAAGACAAGCTTCACATGCCCTCATTCCTCAGCACCTGTCCCAGATCTACAGATCACTGGGTGGGGTGGGTCTGTGTGCAGAGCGGCGGCCCAGCTTCCCGTAATCTTGTTTATAAGCTGTTGATGCGTGTGCTCACCTCATCAGAAGAGAGTTCAAGGGAAGGCCTGCAGTCCTGGGGCAGAATCTGCAGGGCACAGCATCCCCATGCGGAGCCGCTTGACTCACTCTGTGGTCTTCTAGTCTCGGGGACACGGCAAGAACACAGACCCGGAGCTACTTGGCAGAGGCCCTCCTCATGGCAGGCACCAAATCTGAAACCCCCCAGATCAGCAAGTGGGCAGATGAAGCCATATGCATAGGGGACCGCAGGATCAACAGGGCAAGTTGGAGTGGAAAAAACAGGCGGAGGACTGGCCCTGATTGGGACTTTGCACCCCCAGCTGTGTAACTGCAGGCAGGAAGTCAGCTGCAGCATTATGGCCAAAGTTGGGACTACGGATGATGAAAATGTTCTATATCTGTGCCTTTCAGTGTGGTAGCTGCCAGCCACATGTGGCTACTGAACACTTGAAATGTGGGTGCTTTGACTGAGAAACTAATTTACAAGTTTATTTAATTTTAATTATTTTACAGTTAAGTAGCCATACGTGGCCTGTGGCTACCACATTGCACAGTACAGCTATAAGTGAATTCATGAAATGCAAGTTCTTGAGAACTGTCTCTATATAGTAAATGAAAAGAAAAAATTAACTGCTCTTCCAGTTTGCACATAATCTAAATGGCAGAAACCCCAAGAACCCCTTAAAGAAGTCTCAGGAAGAAGAGCCCCTCTTCCTAGGTTCTCTGCCCAGCTTTGCCACCAGCCAGCTTTGTGGGGAGCTAGGAATCCCTTCCAGCCCCACCGATCTTGGCCTCTCTTTGTGCCATTTCCTTCTGTAAAGTGCAAGCCAGCCACTCCGACTTCCTCCCACAGTTGTGAAGACACACCGCAAAGCTGTACCATAAGGAACCTCAAAAACACTGGCAAACATACATTACTGTCTCCACCCGTCACTGCTATAGCAACCTTCCTGAAGCCTTAGTACCCTGGACCCTTGAACCACTGGGAGGCTGGAGAGAGGGTAACCATACTGTGGCGAGGGGAGGGGAGAGAACACTGACTTACGAAACATTCAGTAAACTATTCTATGTGGCTTACATGCCCCGTCATCCAATAAATGTGATAAATCAATTTGCCAATAATTCCACTTTCCAGAATTTATCTGACTAGTACAAGAGTGACACAAGAGTTTGTCTTGTTTACTGTTGAATCCTCAGTGCCTAGAACCATACTTGGCAGATAGTAGGTAAGTAAATGAGGTATGCAGACGTATGCAAAAAGTTGCTCATTTCAGTAACAACCTAAATGTCTATCAACGGGCACTGGTTAAATTACTTATGGTTCATTCATAACAGGCAGTCAATGCAGCTGTTAAAAAGACACAAACACACTGATCTGGGAAAATGCACAAGATTTAAAAAGGAAGTTGCAAAACAACATTCTGATTCCTTCTGTGTGTATAGTCTGATCCACCTATATTTTAAAAAATACAGAATATGTATGGTTGTATATGCATAGACAATTTCTGGAAGGATATACAAGAAACTTAATGGTCACTTCTGAGGATTGGGACTAGAGATGTTCAAGAGGATGATAGGAAGAAACTTTTAAATGTACTATTTTATTTTTTATTTATTTATTTTTTTTCAGACAGAGTCTTACTCTGTTGCCTGGCCTAGAGTGCCATGGTGTCAGCCTAGCTCACAGCAACCTCAAACTCCTGGCTCAAGCGATCCTCCTGCCTCAGCCTCCCAAGTAGCTGGGACTACAGGCATGCGCCACCATGCCCGGCTAATTTTTTCTATATATATTTTTAGCTGTCCAATTAATTTCTTTCTGTTTTTGGTAGAGACAGGGTCTCGCTCTTGCTCAAGCTGGTCTCGACCTCCTGAGCTCAAACGATCCACCCACCAGGGCCTCCCAGAGTGCTGGGATTACAGGCGTGACTATTTGATTTTTTTTTTATTAACTTTTTATTAACTTTTTTATTAGTTTTCTTTTTTAACTATAAAAGTTAAACATGATCATGTTAAAAATTCTGTGTGACATCACATAGCCAATAAATGTATTTAGAGGGAATGACAGAGAAGAATGAACATAAGAAAACAGGATATAAATTGTATCTTCAATATGATCGGAATGTCGAACAGACAAGAAAGAATGCACAGAAGCAAAACTATGACTGTCCCTACCAGTCTAGTCTCTGTAAGGAGGCCTGAGACCCCCTGCCATCCCCTCCCAATGCCCAGACAATCCACAAGGTGGCAACCAAATCATTAAGGAGCTGACTCATTCCACAGCCAAAATGCATGAAGCAGTCGCAATAACATTTCAACTGTTCTGTAAAGTGAGACAAGTCTAACTCCCTCTTCCTGCGTGGGACTATGGAGATGGAATAGGCCAGCCACCACCTCCATACGAGGGTTAAGAATTTGTTCTTCGTTACTGAGACTTTAGCCTGGGAGGCTGCAAGTCAGAAGACATTAGGTCAATCTGTGCAATCTTAGGAGGCCAGGCACTAACAGTTTAAACTACACTACACGCCTTTAAGACTTAGTAATTGGGCAGAAAAGTGAAACCAGGCGAGAAGCTTCCAACAGCTGAGTTGTCTCTGATTACCCTGCATTCAGTCCTATGGAAGCAAATACCTTAAGAAAACAGGAGGGTTAGCTGGGAGAAGCAGCAAGAATTTAAAAATAAAGAACCCAGGGGCTAGAAAGGCCCTGACATACCATCTAGCCCAACCTCTACATTGCCAGAGAAGGAACAGAGGCGCAGATAAAAATGCATTCCTTCAAAAAAGTGACTACAGACCCAGGAAGGAGGGTGCTATTAAGTGACCAGAGTTATAGGTTTCCTGGCGGCAACCGGAAAAGCAAGCTGGATTTGAGAAATTATTCATTCTGGAAAAATACAGTGGGCTGCATATCACTTTGAAGCCACAAGAAACATGGGCCCAGTCCCTGTAAGTGGTCCAGCCTCACATGAATAAATCATGATGCCATTGTGAGCAGATAGAAATCTCCCACTTCAAAACTAATTAGTCATTTCACTTAGCAAATGGGAGAGGCCCTGACCTTCTCTGGGTGTGGCTGGCAGTTCTGCCAAGGAAACACCTTCCAGCTAGGATTCTGGGCCGGGAGGCTAGACTGCCTGACTCCTCGCTGAGGTTGTGACCAATACAGATCAAGTGTTCATTGTTTTTCCTCTCTCTAGGCTCCAAGGTGGCCTTCACCCACCCTAGAGAACCTAACCCTTGGGAAGCGGGGTTATCACGAAGACTGCTTTACAGAGAAACGTGTGGTCCATCCTGTAGTTTGGGTTTTTAGGAATCTACCTGTGGAAGCAGCATGGCTGGGGCCTGGGAAGGGGAGTGGGATCTCTGACCCTCCCTTGGCCACAGGGAGAACATTCTTGTTGGTCCAGCCCCTGCCATTATCAGACATGAGCCCTCAGAGACCTGCGGGCCGCTGGACAACCACACAAAGTTCAATCTGAAAGGTATCTCTGAGAGTATCCAGTAGTCCAATGTTCTGGTTTTCCAGAGAAAGAAATGAAAACCCAGGAAATCAGTAACTTGTTCAAAATCACCTGATAATTTAGAAACAGATGAGACAAGGCCAAACACTTTCCTATGTCAGCTGAGCAGCGAAGGGGGCATCCACGGGTATTTACCAAAGACCACGTGCAAGGTACTGCAGGGGTGCTTACGCTGAACTGGAAAAACAAGACCTGATCCCTCAGAAAAGTTAATACTATTAAGTAAATACAAAACCGGACACAGCTGAGGGAGGACAGATAAATTACCAGATGCACAGACAACCAAGAGGCACGTAGCAAGGAAGCATCCTAAGAGGAGGTGGGCAGGGAAGGATGGGAGATATGGACGGAAGGAGAGAGAAGAGCGGACTTGCAGAGCAGTAAGCAATGGTAAGACATCGGGAAATGGTACCACGTGGTCAGGGACCTGTGCCAGCTGCAGTCTAGCAGGAGAACAGACAGCCTGGCTGACCCAGGGGGCTCTGCTATGCCAAGGACACCCTCTCACCTGCCTATGCCACGTTGGGACAAGGGCAGCATGTGCCAGGTGGAAATTACCACTGTCAAGTTCAAATGCCCTAATCCCAGGGCTCTGTGAGCTCTTTATACGAGGTTCTCCCATTGCTGGGCTACAAGACGTCAAGACCCACTTGACTGTAAGGCTCAGGGCACTGCTGGGGGTGTGGTAGGCAGCTGCTGTCAGCACAGGGTCCAGTCTGCAGTGAGTGCATTGACCCCAAAGGTCTCAGGCAACTCCAAGAGGAAACAGGAGTGGGCGGGTATAGTTGGTTGAATAGTGGCTCCCCCAAGATATGTCCACATCCTAACCCTCAAAACATGTGAATGTGACCTTATGTGGAAAAAGTCTTTGCAGATGTAATTAACTTAAGGATCTTGAGATGAGATCATCCTGGGTTACCTGGGTGGGCCCTAAATCCAGTGACGGGTGTCATGAGAGTAAAGCAGTGGGAGGTTAGAAGAAAACTCACAGAGACATACAGGGAGAAAGTGACATGAAGAAGGAGGCAGAGATCAGAGTGATGTGTCTACAAGCCAAGAACACCAAGAAGCAAGGAGACGGGCATGGAACTGATTCCCCTCACAGCCTCCACAAGGAACCAACTCTGCTGACACCTTGATTTCAAACTCCTGACTTCTGCTCCTGCAAGAGAATACGTTTCAGTTGTTTTAAGCCACCCAGTTCGTAGTCATTTGTTACCAACAGTCCCAAGAAACTAATACAGCAAGGAAAGGGGGCAAGGGGAAGCAGGCTTGGGAGTTCCAGGAAGGCATCCGAGAGGACAAGGCGGCCTCTGCTCTGCAGGGCCCACAGCCCAGGGAGGCCTGGCCCCTGAGCACTTCAGGCCATGAAGAGCTTGCCCACCCACCCCACCCTCCTCCTCTCAGGTACTGCTGCCACCAGCAGGGCGCACAGCCTCTTAACAGATTCTCTGCTCAGAGCCATGGTCCTGTCTACCACACGAGCGCCCCCCACACCTGGCCCTCTTTATCCATGAGTTCCCAAAAGTAACTGGCACCATTCTTCCCCAGCAAGTTTCTTAGAGTCCATTATCACAGAGAGGCAGTATAGTTCAGTGGAAAGTGTTCGGGCTTTGGAGACAGAGACCTGGATTTTAACCCCCATGTGACTTGGGACATGCATGATTTGACTTCTCCGGGCCTCAGCATTCTCGTCTGTAAAGTAGCACAAATAATGGCTGCCTAGCTGTGATCGCACCACTGTGCTCCAGCCTGGAAGACAGAGTGTCACCCTGTCTCTAAAATAAATAAATTAATTAAATAATTACTGCCTTGCAGGGTTACTGTGACCATTAGAAACAGCAAATGTAAAATGCCCAGCATGGTCTGCTATACAACAGGAGCACAATAAATCATCATCATTATTTACATCATAACAAAGTTTTTCTAGAATATTGGTCTAAGCCCACCTTGTTCTCGTTGCTGTGGTGGATACAAAGAGATCCATCACCTGAGGGCTGTCCTCAAGGGCTCTCGCTCAGCAGAGAGTTATTGAGCACCTACTGTGTTCCCTCTTACTTGCCTTTAAAAGTTTCTCCTTCCCCGGTCACTAACTGTGACCTCAGTCCCCTAGGTACGTCCAGTAGCACCCAACACATATTTGTTTTGTGAAAAATGAAAAAATGATGTTGAGTGAGTCATTCAGCCTCTTGAAACATCAGTTTCCTCATCTGTAAAATGGGGCTAATAGCATCTACCTCCCCTACTGCCCCACAGGGCAGTTGTAAAGACAAATAGAGATAGCAGCCACGGAAGGCCTCGGAAGAGAGCAAAGCCCCACACAAAGCCCCACCTGGACCTCAAAGGCTGTCCCATCCTCCACTGAGGTGGCCCTGCTGGCCCTAGGAGTGTCACAGCGAGATCTCGAGACGCTCACATCTCCCTGTGCCCAGCAAGCCTACATTCCAGGACATGGCAGGTAGGTCCACATCGTAACCAGGTGCACATCATCCTGCTTTTCCTGGTCTGGAGTCAGAAAACCTTGGCCTGACTCTGATACTGGTCTTCCTAGCTGCGTGCCCAGGTCGCTCAACCTCTCTGAGCCTCAGTTATTTTTTCTCTGCCTCTCTAGCAAGGTAGCCATGAGAATCAAATGAAATAATATGTGAATATCCTTTGTAAACTGTAAAGTTCTATACAAATACACATGATTTTTATAATTATCCCCATTGTTCAAAAAACATACACAGGCCGGGTGCGGTGGCTCACGCCTGTAATCCTAGCTTTCTGGGAGGCCGAGGCGGGAGGATTGTTTGAGCTCAGGAGTTCGAAACCAGCCTGAGCAAGAGCAAGACCCCGTCTCTACCAAAATTAGAAAGAAATTAATTGGACAACTAAAAATATATAGAAAAAATTAGCCAGGCATGGTGGCGCATGCCTATAGTCCCAGCTACTTGGGAGGCTGAGGCAGGAGGATCGCTTGAGCCCAGGAGTTTGAGGTTGCTGTGAGCTAGGATGACGCCACGGCACTCTAGCCCGGGCAACACAGTGAGACTCTGTCTCAAAAAAAAAAAGAAAAAAAAACATACACATTGGTGTGAACCTAAGAGGAATGCAGACTCCTGGGTCAGAAGGAGGAGGGTACAAACACCACTGTTCCTTTAAATTTCTGTAATTTTGAAACCTTCTCCATCAAATCACAAAATACTATATGGCTTTGCCAAGAAACCAAAAATATTCTAACCACAACTCTAGAGAACGACAAGAAAAGCCATTTCCATAATGAGCGCTGCTGGGCTTCAATCAGCTTGACTGCTTTGGCCAAAAAAAAAAAAAGATGTTTTAAAAACACTACACACCACAATCTGGCCCCTCCCTGCAAACAAACGTCCTTTCTCCTAAGAAAATAAAATAAGTGGAAACCAACTTTTAACTGGTGAAATCCAACACTGAGGCATGCGTTCCCGGAAGGCAGGCCCTCCCCTGGTGAGGGAGGCAGACACATGCATTCTCAGGGTGCAGTTTGCAGGCAGAGAGATTTCCAGAGGAGGAGGAAGAGGAAGTGAGCTCCTGGCCAGTCCCGAGGACCATGAGCACAGGGCTTGTGAGCTCAAAGAGGCAATTGCTGCCCCTCACTCAGAAATTCAGCTAAAAAGCTAAACAGCCTTAAGACTCCTTTACTGGTTGTTTTAATCAACCAGGTACAAACAAGGCCAATAGACCAACTTCTCCTAATCCACAGGCCTTGATGCTGCAACCACACACTCCAACTCCCTGCCCCCAAAACTTGGCCTCTCCCATCACACAGGCAGTCAGCAGATAAAGGGCCCTCCCAGACCAGCCCGAAGGAACCACCTGACCCATGGTTCTTGTGGTCCCATGGCCCAGCCCAACTGGCCCCTCTGGGTTGTCCCAGGCTGAGGAGAGCAGACACACCAGACCTGGGTTCACAGCTGACAAGGCCAGGATCCTACCTGCAGCTACTCACCCGTCTTTTACACCTGGGGCTGCCTCTTCCTCCAAAGGTCCTCGGTACTGAATGGAAACTTCTTGGACCTTGTTTGCAGCTCAGCCTTCCTTTCAAAATTTCCGTTCTCTACTGCGAAACCCTGAACCCCTTGAGAGGCAGCCTGGCATGGTAGAAAGAGCAAATGCTTTGCAGTCAGGTTTGAATCCAGGGCCTGCTGCTGACTGGCTTGGAGATTTGAAGAAGTGACTCTCCTGGTCCTGGTTTCCTCATCCCTAAAAGGTAGCTAACGCCTATTCCACGAAGTTGTGTAAGGTTAGTAATATATGGAAGGCTCCTGGATGCAGTTGGCATATTATGGTATGATTATATATGCCATAAACAAGGATAATTATGATCACAATGTCACTCCCATCTCTTCCCCCTACCCTAATGCTCCAAATTCTGGGGCCTAGTCACTCCTCCACCACTGACTCCTCCTACCTTCAGCTCACATGCAACCTCTTTCCAGTACCCTGTCTCAGACCTGCCCAGCTCTGGGCCAAGAGGGCCCAGCTGCTGTGGAGTGCAGGACTGGCAGACAGAAAGCACTCAGAGCAGTTCAGTATCTGTTTACTTAGAAAAAAAACCCTGAAATCTTAAATGATTGCAATAGTTTCCCATCACACTCTGCTTTTACAGGTATAAATAAGTAAACATGCTTAGATCAAGGTTTATTCAGAAAAATAACTTCCCTTGATACCTATGGTACTACGCAGTGTTCAGCAGGCAGAACAAAAAGGTTTGAGGTACTTGCATGATTCAGAAGGCTCTTTCAGACTCTTCAAAGAAAATTATTTTACTTCTAATACATTGTCCTTTTCAGATTATGAAAGTAATATGTTATCATTGCAGACATTGTGGAAAATAGAAAAAGTATATGAAAGTACAAATCCGTGGCAATTTCACCACCTCTAGAGAATGCCACAATGGATGTTTAGGTGTATTTCTTTTTTTTTTTTTTTTTGAGACACAGCCTCACTGTGTTGCCCGGGCTAGAGTATCGTGGCGTCATCCTAGCTCACAGCAACCTCAAACTCCTGGGCTCGAGCGATCCTTCTGCCTCAGCCTCCCGAGTAGCTGGGACTACAGGCATGCACCACCATGCCCGACTAATTTTTTCTATATATTTTTAGTTATCCGATTAATTTCTATTTTTTAGTAGAGACAGGGTCTCGCTCTTGCTCAGGCTGGTCTCGAACTCCTGAGCTCAAACAATCCGCCCACCTCAGCCTCCCAGAGTGCTAGGATTGCAGGCGTGAGCCACCGTGCCCGGCCTAGGTGTATTTCTTTCCAGCCTTTTTTCTATATACCTGTATGTATGTAAGCATCCATTCATTTTAAAACAAACAAAAGAATAAGCCGGCCAGCCTGTGCAGACAAGAAAGCAGCTGCTGATTGCCCATAGAAGCTTCCTGGTCCTGTCTGCCATCCTCCCCACCCCTAAACAACTTGTTAGTGACACACCTACATTGCATAAATACATCTTGCTTATCAGAGGTTGGTGAACTTCTACCTTCTGAGTGAGTTAACATAGTCATCTCTGCTTTCCATTTTCATACCATGGAGTCAATATTTACTAGCCATGTTGCTAAAACAGGCACTGTTCATGGACTTGTGCCAAGCTGCTTTGCCAAATCTCAGCAGAAGCCGTCTCAGTGGCACCCACAGGATTTACCGCGCCACAGGCCATAGCACTAGGTAATTCCTGCCCTAACTGCGAAGGCAGCCTATGGCCCAGCAAGGATGCTTCACATAATCATGAAGACGTGGGAGGCTAGGAAGGCACTTAAATGTTAGAATTAGGGAAACTGAGGCTCCGTTGGGAGAAAGGACTTGCCTAAGTATGTGCAGCTTTGGAACCAAAGCTGGGAGCCCTTTGCTCCCGCCCTGGCACTCTCTCTTATTGCACCATCTTGTTGAATGCATCAACATGGGGAAATAGCTGAGAAGGCAACAGGGGACAGATTCATTTCATCAGGACTGGAAATCACGCAAGTGTTGCTCAGAGATGCTCAGTTTCACAGAGGGGTCTTCCCAAGAGTGGCCTGCTTTCTTGTAGTAATGATTAAGGTGATACCATGGTATCATCAATCTCTTGCCTCTTGGTGACATTCGTTCATATCACAAATTTTTACTAAGTACCAACTATAGGGAGATATTACTTGCTTCACCAAAGAAGGACTACCTTGCCTACCTCTTCTGAGGAGGATTTGTAGTTGACAAAAAGAGACACACCCACAGGGTAGCTCAAGGAAGTCTGAGGCTTAAAGAAAAATAGCTATGGAAAGGAAATGTAGGAGAAGCATGGGATCATGTCAGGGTGGCCCTCTGAGAACAGGCTGCTAGAAGAAAGTCCCTGATCCAAAAGCACCTCAGGTACTAAAAGGAAGAAGTCGAAAGGGACACGATAGGTGACTTGGTGCGACATCAAATGCCTGTAGTGCTGCTGTGGAGTAGTGGAAAGAGCAAAGAACCTGGAGGGAGAAGACTTGCAATCAGGTCTCACTTCTGCCACCAAAATGCCACATGGCTGGGGAAGTTCCTTGCCCAAGGCCACATATTTGTGGCCAAATTGGGACTTGAACCAATGTCTTTAGTCCAAGTCCATGGCTGATAAACAAAATGCCACAGATAAGTCTGTCTACTCCTCTTATCCTTAGACAGCCCCAACAAAGCCACAACCCTGATCTAGAACTTCCAAGGCAACAGGATTTGCCTTCATCTTCCACCTCAGTTGAGAGCAGACCCTGCCCACAACAGGAAGCCCTGGTACCTGGGAATAGGCAGTCCAGCGCAGCTCACAGAACCGGGCTAAGTGGCTTCCTGGAGGAGGACAGAGGCCACCAGGCTCATACCAGCACAGGAAGATGCTGTGATGTGGGGCAATTCTGGAAGATAATTCTGTGATGAGGGAGCACAAGTGAACATTCTGTACAGCCACTGGGATGTCAAGCAGCTCTGCACACTTGGCCTGTTCCCCTGCCCCACCCCCTCCAGGCAAGAAAACAAAGAAGGTCGTGTAAGCAAGGCCTTGATGAAAATGCTTCTGCTGCATTGCTACCTTCTCCTGAGCTTGTGGACACAAACCCAGAGCCCATGGGGGCTCAGTGCTGGCAGAGCACAGCTATGGCTACACCAGCCCCTGTGTTTGCTGAGTGCCTGCTGTGGATTCAGCCATATGCTGGAGGTGGCAGGAACACTTAGAAGGACAAAACTTGCCCCCGTCCTCCAGTGGCTCACAGTCTGGAATACAGAATGAACTCCCAGAAAACTTTCTGCTTCAGGCCAATTATGTATGAGGCACAGACTTTAAGGGCTATGGATTTTCAAAGCCGGAGAGACGGATGGGGCTGGAAGGAAGAATGCACAGGAAGGCCTCAGAGAGATAAGCGGTGTTTCACTGGACTTGAGGGCTGAGTAGAACTGGTAAGTGGAAGACAGGAAGGGAGACAGAGAAGGAGGAAAAGAACATCTCATAAAAAGGCTTAGACAGTGAAATCAAGATGTCATCAAAAAATTAAAAAAAAAAGGTTTAGACAGAGCAGCAAGAGTGGAGAACGGTTAGGAAGTACTGGGAGGTAAGTTTGGACAGTAGAGTGGGCAAAGTAATGGGACTAACTTAGCCACATCCGCTGGCCACTTACCCCTGCCCCTGTATCAGACACGGGACAGGATAGACACGGCCTAGCCCTAGACATGGGTCTGGAAGCATTTACTCTGCAAAGAGGAAACCAAGGTGGCAACAAGAAAGGAAGATAAACATATTAAAAACATATACCCGTAGCCAGAGAGTACAGTTTTACAAGGGTCACCATCCAAACACTGGTTAACGTCAACAAGGGTCAGCTAATAGTGGCAATGCTATAGGAGCTGGCTATCGGGCAATCTCACAGAGACAAAAGGAAATGTACAACACTGTTACTACTAAATGAGCACCTGTAATGATTAACATTTGAATACTTTAAGTTCTTTTCTCAGTTAATGGTCATTTTCTTCAAAGTATTAAGCAGTTTTCCCAGACTTATTTCTGAGAAGAGCTTCCTAAAGGCAGTATTAGCTGGAATTAGGGCTTGAGCTGTAACACAAACAAGTAAATTCCACTTCACCCAACAGACAAGTTCCCTAAAAGTGGACTTTTTGAAACTCAAGTCACTTTTTTTTAATGCCCAAGAAAGAAAGGCTTGTGCATGGTGACTACTTCTGTGAAGAGCACACTGCTTAAAACTTAAAAGTGACTCTGAAGAGCTCACAGTCCATGGAAGCGGTTAGATGGATGGTATCTTAGGGCCCTTCAGTCTAAATTCTAAGATAGTATGATGACAAATGACTCTTTCCAAACCCTTTGCGGTATCTCTGCCAGAATTTTTCTAGCAAAAAAGATGGGAGACTCATTCATTGGTAGGTTCCAATGCCTAATCCTTACCATCTCTTTACCTTCCCTCTTAGCTGCTGCCCTCCTGACTCACTAATCCTTCACTCAGCAAGGGTTGACTAAGTCCCTTCTCTTTGCCAAAGGGCAGTGCAGAAGAGGGTGTGAGCACACTCCCAGGCAAAGAATGACAACAGGGGTATCCACAATGTGCTGTGGGAACATAGAACATGCTTGCCCACCCCTGCCTGAAGCAGTCAGGGCAGGCTTCCGGGAGGAAGCAGAACTTGAGTAGGCCTTAATGCATGGCTGAGACCTAGATAAGCACAGGGCTCTTGGAGAAAAAGGTGGCCACTGGAAGGATGCATACAGGAATGGGAAGAAAACCTGGAAGCCACAAGGGAACTGGCTTGTCAAGCCACAGTTGAGTGTGGTAGACAAATACAAATACACACACACACACACACACACACACACACACACACATGTATATGGGGGGGAGGGAGGATCGCAGCAGGAATCTAGTGTGAGTAAAGGCAAAAAGGTAAAATTGGGGCCAGGCATAGTGGCTCACACCTGTAATCCCAGCGCTCTGGGAAGCTGACATGGGAAAATCACTTGAGGCCAGGAATTCAAGGTTACAGTGAGCTCTGAACATGCTACTGCACCCCAGACTGGGTGACAGAGCAAGACTGCAATTTGCTCAATCAAGGGAAAAAAGAAATAAACCAACATCTCTGAAAGCCCACTACGTGTCTGAGGTACCATTCTGAAGAACTGATCTTGGATCCAGTTGTATGTTCTGCACAAATTGGGGCACAATACAGATGCCAGGACCTCTTTCCTTGTGAGCTCTTCAAAACAAATGACCCCTGGGCCTTTGGGATAATGCTGTTAATATCTGTGGCCATTTGCTGGGCACTCCCCACGTGCCAGGCTATGCCCCTTACATCTATGGCAGGAATGGAAAAAGTGCGGTTTTGGAAGCTGCTCAAAGCTGTTACCACCTGCTAAAGGAGGCAGAAGATTCCACTGTGTGGGGGTCAGAGGGGTTTGGGTTCTGCAAAAGAGAGGCCCGGGGTCCACTCAGAGAGAGGCTGCAACAACAAGAAGTTTAACTACCTATAGATGGGTGGTAAGTAGAAAGGATGGTAGCAGATTTGGGGCCTGGGGTGGGGTCCTGGAAGGCCCCAGCATCATGGCAGAGGTCAGGAGTCAAAGGAGCAGAAGTGTCTGTTACTCAACTTTAAGCCATTTCCTTCTGTGCAGAAATTGCTCTCAAGCTTCCATGAAACTCAGTTAACCCAGCAACCAGTCTCAGTGGCAAGGGAGGACTCAGAAATGGGCCAGGGTCCACCCCTGAGACAGGGTCACAGAGGGAGTGAGGCCTTGTCTAAAGGAAGAAGCTGGTCCTTGAGCTCCAAGGGCCTGAGGCTTCAAGGAAGATGTGAGCACTCCCTGGGGAGACGCAGAAAGGCTAGGTCGGGGAACAGGACTTCCTGCTGCCTGGAATGGAATGCTCGTTATTCTCATCTTGACATTAAAGGACGGGGACCCCAGAAGGCTGGAAAACATAAAGAGATGCAGATTCCACATGCGGTATTTCAACAACCCCATGACATAGTGACCATCTTACGATGAAGAACAGAGCCTACGAGAGCAAAGCTGCCCAGCATCAAACAGCTCACAGAGGCAGAGCCAGGATCAAACTTGGACCTGGTGATCCAGTGCTCAGAGTAGTCACTGCCAGGCTGGGGCTCTTCATCCTCCTGGACTGAGCCCATCCTCCTGCCTGGGTCTCTCCACTGCCCTTCTCCCCACTGCCTGGTCTCCCTCTTCTCTCAGCCAGGGCTCCTGCAAAGTGTACACTGGAAGGACTGCTTCACCAACTAGAGAGCCACGCTGCAGCCCCCAGCAGCCAAGTTCTCCTCTCTAGCTGCTGGGCCCTGCCTCCAGGATGCTTAACAAACCTCACCCAAAAGAGGGAAGAATATTTCACTGCCCTCCAGGCCCCACAGCTAGACCTCCAGGGGTCAGTGGCTCAGGATTCAAGATTAGGGTCCTGGCCAGGCGTGGTGGCTCATGCCTGTCATCCTAGCACTCTGGGAGGCTGAGGTGGGAGGATCACTGGAGCTCAGGAGTTCCAGACCAGCCTGAGCAAGAGCAAGACCCCGTCTCTACCAAAAATAGAAAAATTAGCCAGGTGCGATGGTGGGTACCTGTAGTCTCAGCTACTCGGGAGGCTGAGGGAGAAGGATCACTTGAGGCCAGGAGTTTGAAGTTTGAGTCCAGGACCTACGATGACACCACTGCACTCTACCTGGGGTGACAGAGTGAGATTGTCTCAAACACCAACCAACCAAACAATCAAAAAACAAACAAACCATTGTTAGGGTCCTGAGGCCTCAGGGTTAGATGCTGGCAGCAAGGGCATGAGGGTGAGCAGAGCCAGCCTTGGAAATGAGTAGGACAACGGGGCTCTCGCCAGGTCCCCAAGGAAACCACCAAGAGCATTAAGCAATATGATCAACTGTTCCCTGGAGGGGACCCAAAGGTCGCAGGCAGAAAGAAAATCCTAGGCAAACTGGTACCTCAAAGAGAATACTGGACCACGAGTCAGAAGTCATGGTTTAAATTCCAGCTCACTTATCTTGGCAAGTTAGTTAAATTCTCTAAACCTCAGCTTCCTCATCTGTAAAATGGGAGGAATACCTATCACCTCATAGGGCTGCAGGAGGATTAAGCCAGGAAACATACCCTAGGGCCTAGAGTAGGGCCAGGTTGAGGGAATACACTCAATCTCTAATACCCAGAGCTCCTTTCCCTTCTTCCCACCCCAGTCACTTTCTGTAGAGGACAAGACTGACCTAGCTGGACAGTGGTTCTGAAACCAGGTTTCCCAGAGCCCTGAGTCCCTGGAGGCTTCTCGTGAGCTACGAGAGGGATGGTTGGGCAAAGGCAGGTGGGCCTCTGCTCACCCCTGCTTTTCCCTTTCCTAACATTGCACCTTCAGTTTGATCTGTTTATACCCTTGCCCCCAACCCATAATAATCCACTTTAAAAAGTGTTGCTGCTTAAATAGTAAACCCTACTGAAGTAGATCAGGAATAGGCACACTTTTTCTGCAAAAGACCAGTTGGTATATATTGGAAGCATTGTAAGCCAAGAAGCAAAATTTAGGATATTATGTAGGTACTTACATAACAAGGGAGAAATGAAATATCCACAAGTTCTTAATTAATGAAAATCAAAATATAATAATTGTTTTATTTTGTTTGTTTTTTGTAATACAGGTGTTCTAATGAAAAGAATGGAAGTTTGGGGTGGGGGTGGATAACATTTTGCTTCATTGGGGTCCAAAGTTAGTGTTCCCTATCATCAAATCGATTGGAAATGTTCATCTGTAAAACCCATTCTCAGCTCCAGGGCCATTCACACACAGGAGGTGGACCAGATTTGGCTACAGAGCCATAGCTTTCCGTCTCCTGGACTAGACAATGCAGGAGCCCTTGTAGGTTAGAGTTCTTGGGTTCTAGAGCCTGCGGAGGGCTGCTTTGGGGTGGGGGCAATCTCCTGAAGAGAGATTCTGACAGCTGCAGCCATCACTTCTGTGGGAGGCCCTGAAAGCTTCAGGGTCTCACACAACCTCCCACTTGCACTTACAGCTGCAGTCAAGGGTGCCTCTTAACCCTCATTTTGATTCCCGGAGAGAGGGAGAACGAAACTCTCTCCTTTGCCCTCTCTCAAAAGCACCCCTCATCCCAAGCACCCCCTCTCCCAGTAGCACTCTCTGAGAAAGCTTCCAAACAGAACCCTTTCAATCAGCTGCTAAAAGCAGAGACCAAGCAGCAGACCCCTTGGCGAGAGTTCTGGGGTCCCTTGAGGACCATGTATCCTCTCTACTCCTGGGGGGAAGAAGGCAACTCCATCAATTTATAGGGAGGAGCTCTGCCTCTAGTCCTGTCTGGACTGGGTCAGGTAGATTCTCTGAGTCTCATTTTCATCACTTATTAAATGGGAACTATCATATTTGCCCACCTACCTTGTATTGCTATTGAAACTTCAAATTATCCAAGAAAATGTAATGAAATGAAAATAAAATGTACACACCATGAAAAAAAGTAAAGTAGCAGAGAGAATAAGGTTTGGAATTAAGGGGAAAGCACAGAAGACGTCAACCACTTTAAATTTCCTTACAGCAAAAATAATGTATTGTTACAAAACTCATAAGCTAAAAAAAAAAACACACACAAAAACAATGAGAGAGTGTTGGCAAAGCCATGAAGAAATAAGTGCATACTGATGACACTGTAAACTGGTTCAGTATTTCTAGTTTCAACCACTAAGCAAATCAGTCATAACCTTTGACCTGGCATGCCACCTCTGGGAATACACCCACAAAAATAATGCAGAGAGAGCAAATTAAAGAAATATGTTGGCAGAAATGCTGTTATTTTTAGCAGTGAGAAATAATAGGGGAAAGTTAAGGAAATTGAGAAGGCCTATATGGTAGAATATTATGAAGTTAACAAAAGCATATGAACTGTATGTATTTACTTTTTAAAAGGCCAGTATTCTTCAAAAATGTCAGTGTCATGAAAGTCAAAGAAAGGCTGAGGAACTCTTCTGAATTAAAGGAGACTAAAGAGCCGGTATGGTTGCACACGCCTGTAGTCCCAGCTACTTTGGGAGGCTGAGGCAGGAGGATCACTTGTAGTCACAAGTTTGAGAACAGCCTGGGAAACATAACCAGACTCCATCTCTACCAAAAATAAAAAAATTACCCGAGCGTAATTTTTGTGTGGGACTATGCACCTGTAGTCCCAGCTACTCAGGAGGCTGAGGTAGAAGGATCACATGAGCCCACGAGTTCCAGGCTGCAATGAGCTGTGATTGTGCCACTGCACTCCA
Organism: Propithecus coquereli; assembly: GCF_000956105.1. NCBI lineage: Eukaryota > Metazoa > Chordata > Mammalia > Primates > Indriidae > Propithecus > Propithecus coquereli. The sequence continues at coordinate 4,036,136 of NW_012147634.1, read as the reverse complement.
GCCTGGGCGACGGATATGACAAGATGCAACACATGGTCCTGCACTGGATCTTGCACTGCAGGGAGGAAAACTTCCGTAAAGAACAATGGAGGGAAAACTGAAAAAATTGGAACAAGAGTGATAGTTTAAATAAAAATATTCTATCGGTATTAAATATCCTGAATTTGCTCACTGTACTGTGGTTATGAAAGAGAATGTCCAACTTCTTAGGAGATACATAGTGAAGTATTAAGGGGAGAAAAGGTATAACATCTGCAACCTATTCGCAAATGGTTTAGAAACAAGGATGGATGGATGGATAGCCAGACCTGAGAGACAAGAAAAAAGAAAGAAAAGGAGGAAAGGACGCAGGTAGAGGAGGAGGAAGAGAAGGGGAGAAGGAGAGGAAGAGGAAGGGGGGAAGAGGCACAGAGAGAGCGAGAGAGGGGACAAAATGCCAAAAATTGGCATATCTAGGTCAACAGTATATAGACATTCTGTTATTATAACTTTTTATTAAATTATTTCAAAACAATTTTAAGTATATGAACTGTAAATACGTGGAAAGATATAAATTTAAAAAACGATGTTGAGTCAAAAAAAACATGACATTTACACACTGACAATAAATAATGAAAGTATACCCAGTAAATAAAGGTACATAATGGTCTCAGTTGCTCCCACATAAGCACCCTCCTCCAGCTCTTACAGTTTTCATAATCAAACTGAGCTCAATGAGGCCTACCCCTTAGGGCAAACAATTTGCACCGTGCTAAGCTTCTAACCAAAGGGTGTGCAATGCAGCCACTTTGAGTGGCTTTGTGCTTTGTTTTCCTAACAATCGGTGATGAAAGCGCCTCCCTCCCTCATCCACAGCTTCTGTCATCCAGGGCCCTCTGCAGTCTGTCCCCTGGCAGCCATCCCTTCACCCTCTCCACGTGGTCTCTTGCCCAAGCCCCAGCCCTCTGCTCCTCAGTCCTGGGAGAGCCCTTACCTCCAGGTGGTTACCAGCCTATCTCCGCATTAGAGCTGCCCCACCCAGGGTGATGGCTTCCTCCTCTGAACTCCTGGCACATGTTTTTGGGGTCCCTCCATCAGCATGTTGCCTTGTCCATTTTCTCGTTTCATTTGCTTTTGGGGAGGATACACCTGTGCCCCAGTTGAGCCTTAAGCTTCTCTGGAGCAAGGCCTGAGCTCTAAGTCTCCTCTACCCATCATGGTGCCCAACACACAGTGGGCACCTAAGAATATTTATTGTTGGCTGTGATAATGACCTAGAGTACAGATGTGCACTTACTCATGAGCTTTTCACACATACATCCACACCCACTTACTAACCTTTTGGAAACCACCAGCTTGTGTAGCTTCCTCACCACTAACCAAGGTTGTCTGTGCCAAGTGACAAGAGGCCACTGTACTGTCTCGTTTTGCATCCAACCAGCTCATAGTTCCCTCCACCCTTCAGGGGCCAGCCGACACACCTCTCTTTCTGAAGTCTGTTGTGGTATTGACGGGACCAGAGTTGATGGAAATACCATTTCCTTGCTCCTCAATGTTGATGGGGCCACTGCTGGCTCCCCTCACTCACCTCTCCTGTTTCTGGCCACTCTCCAACCCTGAACTGGCCACAGTCTTGCAGCTATAGGGCCCACAGTTACAAAAACCCATTGAGGCTGCAGGATGGAATCACACCAAGGGAATGTGGCCTGGTGTGGTCCTCCCCTTCAGCCTCCTTTACCGATAAACCCTCTGGCCCGCAGCAAGTCCCTTAACCACCCTGAGCCTCTCCTAGAATGGACAACCCCTGAAGAATCTCCTGGATCAATTTTGATTGAATTATGAAACAAGCATGGGATAACAGAGCATGAGCACTGTAATCTGACAGACCTAGGATGGAATCCTGGCTGCTTTTTTCACACACTGTGACCAAGAATATGTTAGTTAACTTCTCTGAGCCTGGATTTTCTCATCGGTAAGATGGAAATGTGATCATCCAGTATAGGTTGTTCTAGAAGGATGGGAAGCACCCGGCACAGACACTGACAGGAGGGCAGTAGGTTCTTAACATCCGCTAGTCGTCTTTGCTTTCCCAGCAGCAGGAAACACAGCATGTGTGTGATCAGAGGACACAAAAATCCCAGGCCAGGGTGGTGAATAGGGCTCTGCCCAGAGGAGTTTCTGAGATTTGCTGAGTCACACAGAGTAGAATTTCCCACTTGGCTTCTCCTTGATAAGGCAGGTCAGTATTTCTTTAGCCAGTTATCTAACACTTTGGAGACTGAGTTTCTTCATCTGTAAAATGGGCATAATAACTACTTCACAGGGTATTATAGGAAATAAATACAATAACATATGCCCAATAACTAGAAGTAATTTTTGTGTTTAATTTTCCATTTTGTGTTTGGGGAATCCTGTACATTCACAGATTCCAGGGTCTACGGAAACTGGGGACTTGGCTGAGGTTTTCTGCCTTAGATTTAACTCCTAGGTAGCTCTGCAGTTAACTATGGTGTCTGTGGGTACCAAGCACTTACCAAGTGCAAAAGGCCTGGGCTGGACACCACAGCAGGGCAGATGGAGGCATAAAAGCTGAAATACATAGGAGCCCAGCCTGGAAGACCCTCCAGTCCAGCAGAGAAGATGACCAGGTAAACCCTTTGTGTAACATGAGGTATGATCATAGCTGGGGACCCAGAATGAGAGGTGATTAACTCTGATAGAGGGAGTGGGGTGGGATGGGGTGGGTCACGGAAGGCTTTATCAGGGAGACAGCATTTGATCTGGACATTGAAGGAAAAGTATAATTTTTCCCAGAGTGAGCGAATGGCAAGAGCAAAGATAAGCCGTAGAAGTTTCGGGGACCTCTGGCCTCTGTCTCAGTGCTGCAGTGATGCTCAAAATAGGAGAACAGCTGCGGACCTGCCTTCAAAGAGCTGACAGCCCAGTACAAGCAAATTCGAGACAGGCCTAATCTCCTCACAGGGTGCCACAGTAGAAACAAAGGGGGGGATGTGTGGGTGTGAGAAATACCCTTGGAAAGATTAGAAGGTAGGACTCATAAATAAAAATAGCTGCTAGGTTAAAGCTGTTGGTCTTTTATTGGCTTAATTTGTCTTTCTTCTTAAATTTTTTATTAAAAAAAAAACTTCATCCAAAATAAATCTCAGAGGTCTATATGCACTGCTGTAAAAAGATATTCAACAGATTTTATTAAGTGAAAAAAGCAAGTTGTAGATTGTTATGGTCATGTGATTCCATCTAGGTCCACATACACTTTTGCTTTGTTAGAAAAGTTCTGAAAGGCAACAGAAGAAAATTATCATCAAAGTCTACCTGTGGGGCACGAGACTTGGCAGGAGGGCAGAGGGAGTTCTGCTTTTGATTTTTTTTTTTTTTTTTTTTAGCTATGCCCTTAACCAGCAAGAATATTTTTTTTTTTTAAGAGATGGGGCCATGCTTTGTTGGAGGCTGGAGTGCAGTGGGACAATTACAGCTCTCTGTAACCTCAAACTCCTGGGCTCAAACTCCTGCCTTAGCCTCCCAAGTAGCAGGGACTATAGACCCGTACTACCACACCTGGCTCATTTAAAAAAATTTTTTTTGTAGAGACAGGGTCTCTCTCTGTTGCCCAAGCTGGTGTGGAAACAGCCTTGGCCTCCCAAATCACTGGGCTCACAGGAAGAATACTTTTCACTTTATACTCTTCATAACTTTATAACATGTGCCAGGCATTACTTTTATAATGAAAAATTCTTTTAATTTAAAAAGAGATAATAAAAGCTCCTTTGCTTCGGAGTTCATTTTAGAAACTCTTTTCCCAAGGACTGAACCAGGTAAATACAAACACCTATTTTTGCTGGTTTCTATAGTGCTTAGTGGCTGGACTGGGTTACTGAACCCGGAACTGGATAAATTTGAGCTCCATACATTTCCTGGAGGTTTTTGTTTCTCTCCCCAGAGAGGTTGCCCTGGCTATGCTGAGTGTGTGGTGGATGATCTAAACCACAGATGACCCCATCGGAAGACACAGGTCTGGCTGGCATCCCTACCTACATGGCTGCCCCAGGGAATTCCTTGGCTGTGTCGAGGAAGGCTTGTGTGCAGTGCCTCCTTCCCCGGCCGAGGCTCCTGTCCCTACACAAGGAGACTGCACGTCAGGTGTCTGATGGGGTGCCTTGCACACATGAGCCTCCTCTAAGCAGTAGCAATCATGACTGCTGTCTCACCAGGGCAGAGAGGAAGGGGATGCAGGGACATGTGGGTTAATGGCGAGGTAAGATCCTTGAGACAGGTGGCAGCTGTGGATAAAGGTTGAATGTAGGTGCAGATAAGTTTTCGTCTGTTGTTTAAACCAGCACAGTGCAGTTAAGAAGGTTCTACCTTTGAGCCCCACCTCCTGCATCATTGGCTCTACAATCCTGGACAAATCACCTTTCTCTGGGCCTCACTTTCCTCATCTATCAAATGAGAGATTTGGATTAAATTCTTGTTGAAATCCAATTCAACAGTAACATTTTATGATTTTATGTTAATAAGGGAAAGTAATCAAAGTATAGGAAACAAGGAATCACTGATCATTACATGCTGTTTACATTAAGTTACTTTATATCCCCGCACATGCAGAAGTTGTCCACGTGGAGGTCCATGAAACCGTCACTGGGCCTATCTACCAGCGCCCTGCCCTTGGGAAACATCACTCCTTCCCAAATGCTCACCCTCCTAACTCTGACCCTGCTACCCTACCCTACCTTCTATCCTCTCCCACTCCCAGAAGCATTCAAATTAAAGGAAGAAACGATTTTGTGGATCCTCACAGTGTGGTGGCCAGAGCCCCAGGGTAGGAGTCAGACTACCAGTCCCCGTCCTGGTTTTATCACTGTTCACTGTGTGACCTTGGACAAGCCACTTCTGCCCTCTGGCCTTAGCCTCATCTATAGAATGAGGGTTGGATGGGTTTCTCTTCAGGAGCCCTGCTCTAATATTCCTCTGTTCTGCCCTACTGGTGGCTACCAAGGTTGGGAGAGGCCAAAATCTACAAGCCAGCATTTCTCCAAACACTCCCAGAAATGGTAGACAACTTCCAGCATCCCAAGCAGGCCTCTGTACTCAGCACCAGGATCCAGAAATCAGGGGAAATATGCAGGGCCAGGTGGGGTCCCAGCTGAACACAGGATGCGGCACCCTGTTCCAATTCAAAGCTTTTCTTACAGGTGTTCTCTTACTCCTAGGATAAGGACAAACAAGGCCTCCAAAGGAATCAGAAACATGTGCTTCAGAGACCAGCCCAGGGCAAAGAGTAGAGTTAAAGGTTATTTGTTAATATACTCTTTTAGTTAAGGAATAACATACAAATAGGAAAACACGCATATACATGTCTTGAAATGTATATGTACACATCCATGAAACAAACGCCCAGATCAAGAAACAGAATACCTGCACCCAGAAATTCCCATTGTGTCCCCTTCCAGTCACTAGGTCCCCGAGGATAACAACCATCCAGACTTCTAGCACCATTGATTCCCTTTGCCAGTTTTGAGTGTCACACAAGTGGAATTATACAGTATGGACTATTGAGTCAGACGTCCTTTGCTCGACGTTTTTGAGCTTCACCCATTGTTACATGGAACAGACTGTCATTCATTTTCATTTTTGCATAGTAAGGACTTAATGAAGAGCTAAAATCAATGAGACAGTCCTGAATCTACACTAGGGTGTGCACTGATAGACAGCAGAGGAAGGAGGTTTACATACAGCTCCCCCAGAAATCGGGATGATCCCCTCTGCTGTTCTTCCTGCAGAGTCCTACACCTTTCTCCTGGTGGGCTCCGGAGGTGGGGCCTTGACACCCCAAACTTACGTCAAAGCCTCAGTCTATCATCTGGTAAAGGCCAGGAGCTCTTGTTCATTGAACACTTACCCTGTGCCCAGCTCTGTGAGAGACACCTTCAGCTCAGCATCTTGTTTCATCCTTACAACCACGAAGTTGGTACCTTTATTATTCCTATCTTACAGGTAAGAAAACTGAGGGGCTCAGAGAGGTTGAATAAGTTGTCCTAAGGTTGCACAGCTAGAAAGGGGACCCAATCCCTAACCCCAAAGGCCAAACCTCTCCACTACTCCAGGTTGGCATGGAATTTGCCAACTGGATCTGTCCAACATCTGGGTCCCCAGTCTCATCTAGCACTGTTTGTCCCATCTCACTCACTTTGCAAGGCCACAATAGCCTCCTGCCAGCTCCTCAGGCCCCAGCTCTCTCTCCCTACCTCGGGGCCTGTCCGTGCTACTGCCTTTGCCTGCACCTTTACCCCTCAGTTCTCAATAGCAGTCCCTTCCTCACAGCAGTCCTCTCTGCCCACCAGTCTGAACTACATCTCCGTTATGCTCTCACACAGCATCCTTTTATCTCCTTCCAAGCCCATAACACACCTTATGATGATTTATCCTTTTGTGTTCACCTGTCCAGTACCTTTCTCCACCAACAGAGCATAAACTGCAAGAGGACAGGAATGTATCCGTTTTGCTTGCCACTGCCTTGGACAGTGCCTGGTATGCAATAGGTCTTCAGTAATACATTAAGTGAAGAAAAGGAGAGGAAGAGAGGAGGATAGGGCTGTCTCTGCAGAAGCTGAGTGGTCACCTGAAGGCAGCTCTAGCTCCAGCCTGTTCTATGGCCCCAGGAAAGACCCTTCCCTTCTCTGGGCCTCAGATTCCTCAATTGTCAAATGAGAAGCCTGGAAGAAAGGACTTCAAAGGCCTTCCCACTCATCTGCCCTCTCGACCACAAATCCTAGGTTGTCTGCCCGTTTCAAAGTCCCCAGTCCCCAGGGCTCTGCTGCCTCTCACCCACAGTTTGCCCAGTAAGCACTTTAGGAGAAATGGAGAAGCACGAGTCATCCCAAGGCACCCCAGGCGGTGAGGTACATGGAGCCTCCACACCCTGTTGCAGGTGGAGAACCAGAAAACAGGAAGTCTCTTCCAGTTCTAATAGTGTGTGTCCTTTTAACATACAGAGTGGGGGAGAGACAAGACTGAGAAGGAATACTAAAAGAATTACCCAGGTAACTGCTTCTACTTCTTCAGACCCCTGCCCTCGGACCTCAGTTTCTCTGCCCACTCAGACTCTAGACTCTTCCACCTCTGCCCTTGTTAGCATGCATGTGGCTGCCCCACTGCCAGGCTGGAGCTCCAGAAGGCAGAGACTGTCTGTGTCTTGCTCATCTTTGTACCCACAGCACTTAGTGCAGACCCCTACACAGAGGATGTGGCCAAAGTGAGGCCACCAAATCAAATGCCACTGGCAAGGCTGGCCATGGTCTGTTGCCAAGGATGCACTTTCCCGCTGGTGTCACTGAGGGCAGGAGAAGAACCTGTGGCAAAGAGATCCCAGCTTCCCATTCAGAGGCAGACTCCAACGGACCAACCCCAGCCTCTGGCTCTCTGTCCTCCTACCCCTTCACCAGGCCCAGGATTGGGAAGAGTCATCCCCTCTGGGGTCTCTGCAGTCACTTGCTCCCCCAGCCAGCCAGCCAGGACAAACACTCCCTGAACTTGAAGCACCTGCCACCTCCCATTTTCCTTGGAATAAGGCTTCTCTGCCTTTGAAGCTCTTTCTGTTTTGTCTTTAAAAATAAAAGGTAAGAGAATTAGCCTGACTCAAGAGTTCTATAAAGGGAAAACGACTCCTGTTTTACCTGTTGGACACTCTAAACTCCCATGTTTTTGCTCTGCTGGGTGTGTGAAGGGGTGAAGCTGGGTGTTCTGGTGAGCACATAGTGGGCCAGTGCCACGATCACAGGACAGAGCACGACGGCTGTGCAGGTACAAATGGGCTGGTCAGAACCTTGGCTATGCAACTTTGAGCAACTTGCTTAGAATCTGGACCACAGTTTCCCCATCTGGAAAACGAGTGTAAAAATCATGCCTATTTCATGCATCCTGTAAGAATCAAACTTCAAGACTGATATTTTGTAATCACCATCTAAATATTAGCAGTCATTAGAAATAGAAGGCAAGAAGAGAGCTTCAGAAAAATCTTAATTTGTCCGCAAATAGTAACTATAGTACTTTCAGAACTCAGAGTTCAGCCTGGGCTGCATTGAGTTCAGCAAATCTGAAAAGGCATCAAGTAACTCAGATCCCAGGAAACCACACGACTAGGCTCACGTGGCTGGCTACTCAATGTGAATCCATTTCCAGGATGATTACTTCACCTGCCGTTCAGTTCAGGCTTGGAACTTAAAAAGCAAAATCCTGGGAACCATGTAGAATCCCAAGTGGGATTCAGAAAAGAAAACCAACAAGTCAGGTTTCTGTCCACGGGCTGGGGGGACTTTGTGAAAAAAGTAATACATAAAACAAGAATCATTAAGATTTGCCCTGTCAGCTGGATTATACTGAAAACAGAGAACTCAACCAGTCTAGCCCCTTCTACTGACAAGTCTTTATTTCCAGAGAGATGACTACGTGCAGAGTCACCCATGAGGTGAATAAGCCACAGGCTCATTTTTAAAGCTTCCCACTAGTGCTGTGGCAAGCCCCGTCTTCCAACACCAGCTGACAAGTGCACCGAGAGCAGCATGACTTTGGTTCCCTCTGGCATCCCCCACCTCTCACGCAGCCTCTCACCTCCCCAGCTCTTCTCCTATGTCGTAAAAGTCCTCCACCTTCAGCTGCTTGAACGGCTCCATGTTTGGGCTCCTCATTGAGGCCTGGACCATACAACCCTGAAATGGGAAGAAACCTGAGGTTAGGACAGCCACGCAAATTAGCACAAACCTAAGAATCTGAGGCCTAAAAACAATCGGCTGCAAGGGAGCTAATATTTTAACAATGACCCACAGCCCTGGCTCCTCAAGAACTGCCCTGCTCAAGCCTTTTCTCAACTGTGGCTGATGATGTACGGTTCTTATTTGATTTATATGAATTCAAATATGTTAAGGAAACAGAAAAGGAGCCCTCCTCAGTCCTCCTCTGAAGTTGTTCAGAGAAACAGATCCATACTCAGCATAAGCTATTTGTTCTCACTAAATTCAAATCTAATGAGGAAAGAGGCATCTGATGCAGTAAAAAAAAAAAATACTCGTTTTTTTTTTTTTTTTTTGAGACAGAGTCTCACTGTGTTGCCCGGGCTAGAGTGCCGTGGCGTCAGCCTAGCTCACAGCAACCTCAAACTCCTGGGCTCAAGCAATCCTACTGCCTCAGCCTCCCAAGTAGCTGGGACTACAGGCACGCACCACCATGCCCGGCTAATTTTTTTTCTATATATTTTTAGTTGTCCAATTAATTTCTTTCTAATTTTAGTAGAGACGGGGTCTCGCTCTTGCTTAGGCTGGTTTCGAACTCCTGAGTTCAAACAATCCGCCCGCCTCGGCCTCCCAGAGTGCTAGGATTACAGGCGTGAGCCACCGCGCCCGGCCAGAAAATACTAGTTTTAAAGTCAGAAGTCTCAGGCTCAAGTCCCAGTTTTATTTGGGTAATTCATTTAAGCTGCCAGAGACTTAATTAGCTTCCTCATCTGCAAAATGGGCTAATATTGTAAAAATCAACTTTGAGACATGAAATTATTTTGTAAACCATATAATGCTGCAAAAGGTAAGGGATTATCATGACCTCAGCTCCCTCAGGGGTTTGCCACCCAATTTCAAGTCTGAACTGATCTGTACACTCTCGCTCATCACCCCAAAAAAAGATGGCCAGGAGTGGCGTGACAAATTCCAACAGGCACCTGGAGTCCTGAGGTGCTTTTTTCAGCTTTGCCTGCGACCAGCTCTGCGACCTCATCTCTTGTCAGAAGGGCCTTGGTGTCCTCATCTGTCAAACGGAGCTAACTCTGCCTGCCCAGGGCACCTCAGTGAGAGCCAAAGGCCAATTCTGGGAGATGGGGAGTGCTCACCACTTCACCAGAAGAGACTGTTTGAATCCTCCCCTAGGACCCCCTGCCCCAAGGAGCGCACCCATTCCTGGGATAGTCAGGTGCCACCCTGGTCGGCACCCCAAGAGCAAGGCCCAGGGCACAGTCTGCAAATCACAAAGATAAAACCAGCTACCTGTGGCTGTATCTTCCAAGAGTCATTAGCGAAGGCCTCTCAGAGCTCACCTTGGCTAGCACTGGCAGCTTTGCTGCTGCCTGCCAATCACATCCCAACCACACCCAGGCTCCAAGAGCCCCAGAAGACTGCTTTCACCAGGCTAGGTGGAGGCACAATTACATAAAGGTGTGTCTCATCGACTCCAAGTGGTTGCAGCTGTTCTAACTCTCAGGGGATGTATACAATCCACTCTCTTTCCTCCACCTCTGCCCCCTGCAAACCAAAGCGCCATTACCAACATGCCATTTGCCTCCCTCCCTTCCGCCAAGGCACAAATATCTCTGAAGACCCCCAGGCAGAGCTGGCCTGGCTCACAGGTCTTACTCTGTCATCTATTTGTTGGCACCGATGGTCCATCATGTATCCTCCTCCCGGCTTGGTCGTCACTCTGGGCTTGGCCAGGGCCCAGGCAGGCATGGAATACTGGAAAGAGCAGGCTCTAGGAGCCTCAGTTCCAGACTTGCTTGGGTGTGACCCAACCAGAGAGGCTGGCATGCTCTCTGGGCCTCAGTCCCCTCATCTGTAGCCTCAGAGGTGATACTATCTGCAATATATCGCCTACTTCACACATCCCTGTGAGGATCCATTGTGATAAGGGTGTAAACTGCTGTACAAATAAGAAGGATGACTATCATTGTTCTTGACTCATGTTGGCCCACTCATTGTGTTTCTGCTTCCCACAGTCACTGAAACAACTAATTTGGCTCCTTTCTGAGAAAAAGGTTTCGGGGTCTCCCCAGCAAGTTTGGCTTGACCAGAGTCAGAAGCTGGACCCACCCTCACCCCCACTATCCTGGCAAATCTCCTGAGACTAGCCTAACCGGTGGTGGGACTGCTGTCTACTATCCTCTTTTTGCTGAGAAGTCCTTCCAAATTAACTATTTGGGTCAGATCCTGGGGGGTAGAGTTACTGATTTCACACAGCTGGATGCAAGCAGGAAACGCCAAAAACAGTCTGTTGGCAGAAACCCTGAGTGTGGTCCCTGGAACAGCTAAGATCTCCCATTTGGTGAGAGGCCAGCTCCATTTGCTCTCAGGAGCTGAGCTGGACTCAAAGAAGCCCCTGGTTCCTTAGCAAAATGTGGAGCCTCTGCCTTGGGCTCCACACCCTGGTGGCCAGGGGTAGGGGCAGGGGAGCCCCCTAAAGACAAACTAGGCCCATCAGTGTGGCCTTAACTCACCTTTCCAGCCTTATCTCCCTTCCCTACATATCCTATATTACAGCCAAAGTAGACCTTTCCCATTTCCCCAAAACTTTCACCCCTGCCGTGCCCTTTCCATGGGAGACCCACCTGCACAGCCCTCTGACAAAGCTGCCCCGTCCCACAAGGCCTGGCTCAATGTTGCCATCTCTATGAGGCTCCATGATCCTTTCCCTCCCAAAAACAGATGAAAATGTTCCCCCTCTCTAAATTCCCTAAGAGTGCTTTTCATACATACTTAAGGTTAGAGGTTATCACATTCTGGCTCATATCATAATCTATGTCTATGTCTAACCCAGAGGGAGACAGCATAGATTCCACAGTCACAGAGGCCTGGGTTCAAATCCCAGCCCTACCACTTCCTAGCACACTGTCCTTAGCTGAGCACAGGATAATTTTTCTGAGCTTCACATTACTGCCATGGAAATGAACATAGACAATGTGTAGTGTTGGTGAGCATGTGGAGTAACTAGAATTCACCAACAGGAGGAGTATACACTGGGACAACCACTTTGGAAAACTGTTGAGCAGTTTCTGTGCATTTATGTAAGAGAAGTACGTGCAGACGTTTTCCAAAATGATCTATGTTAGAATATCCACCGCAGTACTGCTTTAGTAATAACCAAATGGTCATCAATAGAAGGATAAATAATTTAAGGTACTGTATATCCATACGATAGAATCATTATACAACAATGAGAATTAAACTACTGTTACCTGCAACAACCTGGATGAATCTCACAAGCATAATGTTGAGTGAAAGTAGCCAGACACAGAAGACTACAGACTGTGTGATTCCATTTAGGCAAAACTAATGTATGGTGCTACAATAGAAGTCAGAATAGTGGTTACCTCTGGGTGGGGGCGTGGACACAGAAGGCTTCTGGGTGCTGGCAATGTTGATTTTTTTTTTCCCAAGACAGGGTCTCACTCTGTTGCCTGGGCTAGAGTGCAGTGGAATCATCATAGCTCACTAAAGCCTCAAACTCCTGGGCTCAAGCGATCCTCCTGCCTCAGCCTCCCAAGTAGCTGGGACTACAGTTGTGCACCTCTACACCTGGCTAATTTTTCTATTTATTTGTAGATACAGGGTCTCACTATATTGCCAAGGCTGGCCTTGAGCTCTGGCCTCAAGCAATCCTCCCTCCTCAGCTTCCAAAAGTGCTGGGTGTCAAGCCACTGTGCCCGGCCCTATTTCTTTTTGAGACAGAGTCTCGTGCTGTCGCCCAGGCTACAGTGCCATGGCATCAGCCTAGCTCACAGCAACCTCAAATTCCTGGGCTCAAGTGATCCTTCTGCCTCAGCCTCCTGAATAGCTGGGACTACAGGCATGAGCCCCCACCACACCCAGCTAATTTTTTCTATTTTTAGTTGCCCAGCTAATTTTTTTTCTATTTTTAGTAGAGACAGGGTCTCACTCTTGCTCAGGCTGATATCGAACTCCTGAGCTCAAGCAATCTACCCGCCTTGGCCTCCCAGAGTGTTAGGATTACAGGCGTGAGCCACCGCCACCGAGCCCAGCCAGGCCCTGTTTCTTATTGTGGGTAGAAGTTACATGGATATATGGGATGTATACTTATTTTGTAAGCAATCAAAATTTTACACAATTTTTTAAAAAAAAAACAAAAAGAAAAAACAAAATTTTACACGATTTTAAAAAATGAGATGAATATTTACCTTATAAGACGAATGAAATAACGTGAAAGGTTTTAAATGGTCCCTGGATAGTCCTAACAAATGTGAGTTCCTTCTTTCCTGCCTATTGTCTTGGAGCCCCATGAGGCTCCAATGTCAAATGTGACATTCTTACTTTTGCCCCCTTGTAGTAGCTAGTATACAGCAGGTACTCCATTAATGCTGGTTGATAGAATTTAGCGCCTCAGCCTCCTTTTTCAAGGCCATTGCTCAGATGCCTCATCAGGTAAAACAACTGATAAGGGCTTACAGCCCTTTCCTAACACCTCTCCCAAGATGAACTTGCACTTTACTAGTTTAGAAACATGAAACTGAAGAAGAGAAACTGAATTATAGACGTTCGCTAGGGCCCAGAGGAGGACCCAGAGACACTGGCACCTTTTGGGCCCTGAAAAGCTGAAACCACATGGCAGATGGGAGGGACACAGCTACAACTTTTGGCCAGAGGCACAGGCCATCAGCTCCAGATGTTCCCATCTTAACACCCACATTTCTCCTAATGGAGTCCTTGGAATTCACATTCCGGCCTACCACCCTAATACTAGGCAACTCTTTAGGGGGTTAACATAGATCTCCTAGAACCCCACAGAAAGGGACCTCACAGATCATCTATTCAGGGATTTTTAGACTCTTTCAGGAGCCACCAGTGTGAGAAGGGGAGGCCAGAGTAGTTCCACATTACCCATAGTAGATGTTGGGGTTCTAGGTAAGAATTCATTGTGAAACAGAAGTTTGAAAACCACTGCTGTCTGGTCTAACCCACTTGTTTTGCAAAAGGAGGAAACCAAGGTGCAGATAGGGGAAGGGACTTACTAAACATCACACAGCTGGCCCATTCAGCTGCTCTTCCCAGGATTTCTGCTGATAGCGACCCCAACCCCTTTAAAGCTGGCACCAGGGTTGGGGAAGTCAGTGGCCTCCTGAGGGACAACCTAGAAGGAGGTGTCCAGGGCTGGAATTTGCCCCAATAAGGAACTCTCAGTGCTCACTAAGCCCTCTCCCCCACTGGGCCCAGCTCACCCTGCAAAGTGAACTCTCCCAGGTCCTCGCCCCACCTCGTCCAGTGCAAGTAAGCAAAACAGGACCGTGACTGCCCCCTCACACACACACACCCATTAGGAATCATAATGCCCAGGCACCGGGGAGGCTGCCAACAGAAGGGAGGGGGCTCTGGCATTACAGAGCCCCTCTGTACATTCAGGGCTTTGACCCACCACAATCTCTGATGAGGAAGCTGAGGCTCAGAGGTCAGCCACCTGCCTGAGTTAGCATGAGAAAAACTCTCTTTCTGGTAACGGTCCAGCTCCGATGGGCAGCCTGCTTGTTTGTCCCTCATGGTCAGGGTCTGTTCGGGTCTCATTCCTGCCAGCCAGAAACTTGCCCCAGAACAAATGACGTCCACCCACATCCACACACAGCGACCTCCGTGCCCAAGCCTCCTGGGAAGCTGCTGAATTATCAGTGCCGCCACTTTAGGTGCTAAAAACACATCTTGGGAGATGGGCGGTTTCAGGAAAAACAAAGCTCTGAAGGTAACTGTGAAGGGGCCAAGGTGCTAGGATCCCTTAGTCAACAGGACTCTCCCAGGAAAACCTTACACAGAGGCAGCTGGGAAACACAGTCAGAAACCAGAGCAGCAGCCCCCAGCTGCCGTCCATTGGATTCTAGAGCACAAGGTGTCAGGAGCCCCCTGGGCCCTTCCCACCTGCCACGGAGGCAGCCAGGTATGGTGTACTCTCCTCCGCAGTGCACCCTCAACTTACTACAACCTGCATGGCCTCAAAGAAGCTCAGCTCTCTGGGCCTTTGTAAAGTAAGAATACTTTTCTCCTTTGTAAAGTAAGAATGCTAATTTCTACCTTGCGGAGTTCTAGTGAGGGTTACCCAGACCTATGCGTGGCATGAGACATCCACAAAGCCTGGCCCAGAGTCCGCGTCCACTGTTGGCAATGCCCTTTCGAGCGCTTCCACCCCAGGCTGCAGCAAACCCGCTGGCTGCCCGGGCGCCCACACTAGCTCTGCCCCGGGACAGGGCTCCTGACAGTGGGGACCACAGCTTCATGCGGCCACAAAAGAGGCTCGCCACATCTCGCATCACCTCCTGATGCCAGCGGGGAGCAGGAGATGTGAGAGAAGGGCTAAGCTGAGAAGACATGGCCGGGAACCGGACGTGTTCTCCCTCTCTAAGGGGGCCTAACCTGATGGAAGTCTGACCCCATCTCCTCCCTGGGTCCTGGCTTCTGCCCGCCGCCCCTACCCCGTCTCCCGGGTCAAAGTGGCAGACTTAGGCGCGCGCCCTGAAGTAGCGGCTGGCAGATCCCACGTTCGGGTGCGGGCCACAGGCCCAAGGCCACGGCCGGCCATACCCGGGGACGGCGTCAGGCACCCGGGCGGCGGGCCGGGGATCCACGAAAGAGCGCCCCGGAGCTCTTTGCCCCGCCAGCCCCAGTCCCCGGCGCTGCTGCGCTCGGGCCGCGCGCCCCGTCCCGCCCGTCGAGCCCGCAGACGGACGCTACTCACGGCGGGAGGCTTGCGCTGCGGCGGCCGCGGCGGGTACCCTGGGCACGGGGGCGCGGTGGGGAGCGCGGCGCTGGGCTCGGCTCTCCTCCTTGCCCGCCGGCCGAGCCGCGGAGGAGCCGAGGGGGCGGAGCGGCCGGCCCCGTCCCAGGCGCCGGCTGGAGGCGCGCGCGGCCGCCCCGGACGGGGCTCGGGGCGCCCCCTGCTGGGAGCCCCTCGGGACAGCCCCGCGCTGAGGGTCGAGAGCCTCCCTGCCCCGTCTGGGCGGGCCCCTCCAGGACCCTGGGACTCCGGGCAGAGGGCGCGAGAGCCGGTGGCAAGACCCTCTGGGCGTCCTTACCGCTCACACGCTGTGCGGCCTTGGGAGAGTCCGCTAACCTCTCCAAGCCTTATCTGGAAATTGATTTAAATGAGCTGATACGTGTGATGTAGTCTGGCACAATCGCTCAGAAAATGGGATTTCCGTGCCACCCTCCCCCACCGCCACACACACCGTGAGAGGAAGTCCCACTAGGGAACAGGCCGCTCCCTCCCGGCCGGAACACTCCCTGACACAGCACAGGTCCTTCTGGGAACCTCATCACCCACGTCTCACAGCAGGATGGGCGCTGTGGTGGGAGGGACACTCTGCTCTTCACTCCCCCCCCCACCACCGCCCCCGCCCGCCCCAGTTTGCCCTTTGCTCCCCCAGCCCTGGCACGGTTGGTGAGTGAAACACCCATATCACCACCAAGCCTTCCCTAATAAAGGACTTGGGAGTGGATTCCCCCTCTTTCCTTCTGCCAGAAAATCCCGGAGGAAAAAAGGAATGAGAGTGGAGGAGGTGATAGGAAGAAGGAAGCGGAAACAGAACTTAAGCCAAGTTCAGTGCTCTTGTTTCAAGACCAGAGGCTATTTAACAGAAAGAAACGAGGATCCCCTCCCAGAATTTCCATCCCTAAGTCATCCACGGGGCTCCTCAAAAGGGTGCAAGATTCAGAGTCCTAAGCCTGGTTCAAAGGCCTTCTCTGCCATTCTATATGTGTGTTCTTGGGCATGGCTCTTTCTTCATCAGTGAAGTGGGAGAAACACTCCTTCCAGTAGCTCCTAATGAAGCTATGGTGGGGCTGAAATGAGATAGAGTGTGTAAGATGCACCTAGAGGACCTCTGCCAGTGTGAGCACTGCCCCCTCCCTTTAGCGTTTTGGCACTGGGACAAATACAGATGGACCCAGCAACCCAGCTGAGCAGTGCGTCAGCATCTGGGGCTGTCTGGGGAAAGATCCCAGAGCGACCTTGTTTACAAACTTTACAACGTCCCAGGACAGTGCAGTCTCTGAGCCTCGTCTCCTAAGAGCATCATGCTACAAAGAGTAATATCCAAGACAAGAGGTGACTTCTGATATTAAGGGGCAGAGAGGGGAAAGACACCCACCCACTGGTGAGGTTTCACCAGCATAGGGAGCCCCCTAACAAACCATCCCTAAACACCTCCTCCCCATTTCTAGTTATCTGTTGCTGGTAACGAACCACTACCAGCCTTGGTGGCACAAAACAACAATTTCATTATGCTCATGCATTCTGAAGGTCAGGAATTCAGACAGAGCACAACGTATATGGTTTATCTCTGCTCCATAACATTTGAGACTTCAACTAGGAAGACTTGGGTGACTGGGGGTGACTTGAATGGCTGGGGGCTGAGTCACCTGGAGGCTTTTTCATTCACGTGTCTAGTGCCTGGGCTGTGAAGAATCCAAGACTGGGTTTAGCTGCTACTGCTGAGCAGCTACATGTAGCCTCTTCATCCCTTTCCCTCTGAGCCTCATGCTTAATACCTAATTTTCAGCATCCCTTGCATGAGTCAAAAGAGACATTCTTGGATTTGGCACTTGGCAAATTAGTTAGAGAATTTCAGCTGAAAAGGTCATTGTCAATCAACCCATCCAGCCTGGTCATTTTTTCAGATAAGGAAACTAAGGCTCAGAGAAGGGAAGTGGCTTGCCCAAGGTCACACAGCTGGTAAGAAACAGAGCTAGAATTAGAACCAGGCCTCCTCCAAATTCTCATGCTGATGCTCCTTCTATCGCACCTGCCAAATGCAATTGCCCAGGGAGGTACCATCTAGAAATGCATTTTATGCTTGAGGTTGAATGAGTTTATCATACCCTCACCTGAGAGCAGTGACAGGGCACTGAGCACTGAACATGGGACCAAGGTGGCAGTGGGCAGAGAAGAGGTGGCCCCAAGGACAATGGCAACAAAGACACCTGCTGCAGAATGAAGCCAGGGTAGGTCCAGGTCTTAAGAGCTAAGAATTATGCAACTCAGCTCCAGTCCCTGCCTGGTTCCCACAGCTGATCACATCGAGTCTAAATGCCTCCCCCTAGCATGTAGGGCTCCAAACTGCATTTTTCTGCTGTGTATGCACACATTCTTCCTTCCTGTGCATGCACATCCAGCTCTTTCACCAGGTTGGATTATTGGCTGTTCCTGCCTCCATGCTTCTGTTTAAGCTATTGCACCACGACTCCCCTTGTGCCATTCACCAAAATCCTGTCTATGCTTCAGGGGCCCTCTAAAGTATCATATCTTCCGTGGGAAGTTCCCTGATCTGCCCTCTAAATGCTTCACTCCTCTGAACCTTACTACTCTTGGTTGGTACCTCTTTTGTCATTCTCCTTCCTCTATCTTAGTTATAATTAGTGTTTGCTTCTTTTTTTCTCAGGGTCAATTATTAATACAATGTCCTGTCCACCTTTGAAACTATACAGTGCCTGATATCCCAAACCCAATAAAAGTTTGTTAAACAGAATTACTAGAATGTAAATGCCACAAGGTAAGGTACCATAGTTGTCTTGTTTTCTATTGTCCTCTAAGGCACCCAAGTACCTGGCACTTAGTAGATTCTCAATAATCACATGTTGGATGGATGGATGTGTAATTAATTTTAATAGCTGCCAAGTATTACATTTCTTCTAGCTTGGCCATTCCAGTGCTTTATTTCAAGTGCTTTACTTCAAGGCGAATGTTATTATTTCCTTTTACAGATAAGGTAACTGAGGCTTAAGGAAGTTGACTTGCCCAAACTCACTCAACTTAAAAGTGGTTGAGCTGGGATGTGAATCTTGTGTGCCCTTCTCCAAAGCCCAAGCTCCTTCTGTGTCCCTACCTCCCACTGCCTGCTCTCAACCGAAACTTCCAAGGTTTCTAAAATAGTATTAATGCGGAGGTTTTCGGCCCCGGCAGCACATCAGACTCAGCATGGGGGTGTTTAAAATTCCCCACGCTCAGACTGCACCCTACATCAATGACATCAGAACCTCTGGGGGTGAGCATCAGTATTTGTTGAAACTTCCCAAGTGATTCCAATGACAGGTTGAGAACCTCTTTGTTCATGTCACAGAGATTTGGGAAAATGAAAGGATCCTCCAACAACCCACCCAACTGCAAACACACCTGAGTACCTGCTTTGTACAAGACACTACAAGGGACTGTGAGATGGAAGAGTCACAGGAGCTCGAAGCTTCCATAAGATGAGAATGCAAGCCCACAGGTAGAGATGTAACCATGGCAGGCAGGAAAGGACAATGATCATGGTGATATCTTAAAGCGCACTTTGGTGCTTTGACAATGGGTCCAGTGCTGACTCCTTTCTCAGGCAATTACATCAGGCCAGGAGAGGGCACAGGTGATTCCTCCCCCAGCTGGCTTGCCTACTAGGTGAAAGGCAGGCAGGAGGCCTCCTCCCAAAGTGGCCTGTGGCCTGATTTCTCAACCCTTCCCAGCCCTGCTTACCCTGTTCTGTGTCCTCTGCTCTCTCATACCCAATCAGACAGGGTCCCGGATGTGGACCAAACCTGGCAGCCCTTCCTGTTTCCCCCCTGGCCCACTGGCTCCTGCAGCTTCTAGCCTTGTTGGACTCAGCAAGGCCTCGGCCCCCACAGGGATGGGGTGGGGAAGGGGAGAAGAGAAGAGAGGAAGGAGCTCGGGGTGGGAGGCTTTGCCTCTCCCTGGAGGCCCGGAGGATGAGGATTTCCTGGACACGTGTGCACACTCTTTCACTCCACACTCATTCAACAGCACCTCCTGGGGCTGGGTGCTGGGGCAGTGGGAAATAGAGGCCAAATGCCAGGAAAGGTCAGGTCTACTCTAAGAGGGACATTGAAAGGAAGGTAAGGCTTGAGTCAAGCTTGAAAGAAAAGTAGTGTTTACCAGGAGGACCAGAAGAGTACAAGGTAGGTTGAGGGAATCGAGGCACACGAGGTGGGAGAAAGGGGCTGGGGTATGAAACCACCTGTCATTTACTGTCCTGACTCCCACCTGAGTCAGTACAGGGCCACATTTTTGGATCATGACCCAGGCACATGCCATTGCTTTCTATTTGGGACAGAGGCTAGTGACATGGTGCTTGGCCAGGGCCCCCAAACTATGCCCACTTTCAGGGCTACAAATTCCATCCACCTACTTCTTTAGGCTCGGGAATCAGACAGGTCTATTTGTATTCCTGCTCAGCCACGTTCTGGGCAAGTCACTTCCCCTCTCTGAGCCTCAGCCGCCTCATCTATAAAATGGGAATAAATACATCTTTTCTCTCAGGGCTGATGTGAGGACAAGACCCGCACACACTGTGCCAGATGTTTGACAAAGCACTGGAACAAATGTCAGTTTCCCTCCCAAAGCAGATGCTGCCATCCTCAAGACAATTTGTCACTTGTGCCATATCTCTCCAGCCATGTTGTTTCTACCTGTCTCTGCAGTACTTTCTTCTTTTATCCTTCATCTATCAAAGACTTAGCTCAATTCTAGCTTCATTCTTTCTTCAAATGTTTCCTGGTGCCCATCCTGAGCCGGACCCTGGGCTGGGCCCTGAGAGACACTTAGAGTGTTCTTCAGGCACTAAAGGTCAAGCAGATGAGCTATCCTGGGAATGGATGCCTGGAATCTCGTATTCTGGAGCCAGGCCACTGGCAGAGCCCAGAGGGAGCCCAGGTGGGGGAGGGATGGGCCTTGAGTGCCTGGGAAAGTGGTAGGGGGACAGACAGGCTCCTCGGAGGAGAGGAACACTTCCCAGATCTCACAGTCATGTCTGCTGAGCTGAGAGATGATTTCACCTTGCTGTGTCGGCAAATGGGTCCTTCAAGTGACTCCTGTCACCTTTCCTCATGCTATGCCAGAGATGTGGTTGGACCTCTCAGAGACCTTTGGTGGATCCATGCAGGAAGGATGGGTAGGACAGCATTTCCTCCCCACCTTCTCCTGAAGAGAAACAGGAGGGCGGGATCTGGTTGCCCCGAGGGTGGCTCCTTCCACACCCCTGGCTGATCCCTGACCTCTATGTGGGCTGGCCCTCCCACTCAAAGCCCTTGCTCTGCCCTCTGTAGTCTGCATGGTGACCCCATTGCAGCTGAGCCCAGGTCCTGACCCAGTTGTGAACAGCTGCATCTGGGAAAACAAAGGCACAGGAGGCCAAGTCCAGCCATCTACAGTGGCCTCTGCCCCAAACAGGACTGGGCCCTGCTCCAGTTGCCCCAGATCTGCTCTCTAGGCTAAGGGACCCCAGGCTCCCTCAGCCTTTCCTTTCAGGAGATTTTCTGGCCTCTCGGCCTTGGCTCCCATTACTCCACCCAATAAAATATTTTCGTCCTTCTACCCAGATCAAATCAACATTTGTAGAGAATTTATCATGAGCCAGGCACTGTTTTCTAATTATCTCATTTAATCTCCCAGTTGAATAATTTTTTAAGACCACTATTATTATCATCTTTATTATATAGGGGGGGAAACTGAAAATCAAAGAATGTAGAGGATATTTGCATTCATTTTGGCTGTCCAATTTTCTTTTTTGAGACAGAGTCTCACTCTGTTGCCCTGGCTAGAGTGAGTGCCCTGGCGTCAGCCTAGCTCACAGCAACCTCAAACTCCTGGGCTCAAGTGATCCTACTGCCTCAGCCTCCCGAGTAGCTGGGACTACAGGCATGCACCACCATGCCTGGCTAATTTTTTCTATATATTTTTAGTTGGCCGATTAATTTCTTTCTAATTTTAGTAGAGGCGGGGTCTCGCTCTTGCTCAGGCTGGTCTCAAACTCCTGAGCTCAAACAATCCGCCCGCCTCGGCCTCCCAGAGAGCTAGGATTACAGACGTGAGCCACTGCGCCCGGCCGGCTGTCCAATTTTCAATCCCCCCTTCCTAGTTAGGAGGAAAGAACTATAGTGGCTGTATTAGGGTGTAAGTGGATATAATGCACCATCTTCCACCACCAAAGTTGAAGGGAGAAAATCCTTCTTCCTTGAAGCCATGAGACGTGGGCTTGGCCAATCAGATAGTTCTGCCCAGCACTTTGAATCCTAAGTAAGTAATGCCAAGATGTTCACACTGGGGGTGCGCAACAGTTGAGGCCTTCCAGACAGATTATTGTTCCAGTCTCTGATTCCTGCTGCTCCAGCCTGCCACTGATTCTGAGACCCTCTAGCCCTCTAGTAAATCCCTTTGTGCTGAGTTGGCAAGAATCTGACTAATCCTGGGAGAGACAGGAACATGCTCAATGCTGAAGGAATTAAACATCTTCTTTCACATCTTCCTTCCACTTCATCACAGAGCTTCCAAAACAGGAGAGAGAGAGAATTCCCAAGATCACAGGGAAGGGAAGCCCAAGGATGACAGCATGCAGCAGGCTTAGAGAGCAACCAGACCAGACTGCAGCAAGGGAGCAGCAGGCTCCAGAAGCAATGGCTCCAAGAAAAAAATGAAACTGATGCGTCGGCCAAATTGATATGTAGCTACTCAGGAGGCTGAGGCAGGAGGATCGCTTGAGCCAGGAGTTTGAGGTTATAGTGAACTATGATCAGGCCACTGTACTCCAGCCTGGGTGACAGAGCAAGATCTTGATAAAAAAAAAAAAAAATCACAGCTCGAGATATCGGAGTTAATAGTCTCCATAGTCACTAATAATAATTGAGTACTTACTATACCCCAATCACTGATTTGTCATAATGCCCATTTTATAGATGAAATCTAGTGAAACTCACACAGTAAACACATAGCAGAGACAGAATTTAGACCCAGGCAGTCTGACTTCAGAGCCCCAATTATGCCAAATCTTAAAGCTGCAAACTCTGCATTCACTGTTAGGGAAAGCAGAATTCTACCAGGGTTGGGGTGTTGACCATCAGGATAATGCATGAATGCCACAGTAGGCATAGCAGGGCCAGTAGTCTCCTCCCCCTATTTTTCTACCTAACAGTGGCCACAGGATATAGCTTTGGATTTGGGTAAAAGACTGAGTGAGAAGAACTCTGTGCAGGAGAGAACAATTTGCCTAGGAAGGTCTCCTTATGAAGGTGGTGGGAGCCTTGGGGAGAAGCAGAGCAGAGGGAACTCTGGCCCTCCATGAGGGACAGAGGTAGGAAAAAGAAAGACAGCTCCAATCTAGAAGTGAAATACACCATGGTGTGCCTTGTTCAGAGTAAAGCTCTACTTTTTTGGTAGTTTGTCCCCAACCTGTGTGCTCCCTACCCAGTCCCTAACAAGAAAGCTAGTCTAACATGTGCAACCCATTTACACAGCTTGCAAATTAGAAAATAAACAAGTCTCCCAGAACATAACAAAAAGACAAAAAGATGATAAATATGGAGAAAATTTTAAAGGCATACAAAACACATCTAGAAAATATAATATTTGCCTAAAGTGGGTATTAGTACAGAAGGAGAAAATTAAAAGGAAGAAATAGTAAAAGATATCCCAAAACAAAATTGTCTTTGTCTAAAAAAACACAAAAATCTTCAGATTAAAGGACCCCACCAACTGCCAAGTAGGATTAATGAAAAAATATCTATACCAAGGCACTATGATGAAATTTCAGAACCCCAAGAATATAGAAAAATTATAAAAGAATTGAAGGAAAAAGTATCATGCCTCAAGAATACAAATTAGACCAACAACAGAGTTCTCATTAGTCAAGCCAAATTGTCTACTAAGTGTGAATGTGAGAGCAAAATGAAGCCATTTTTGAAAAATGGCTTAGAAATTTCAACATACACATCTGATATTAAAAAATTACTCTAGAAAGTATAATAAAAATGCTTAAAGAATCCACGAAAGAGGATGATATGGGACATAAGAAACAGTTTGGGCTGAGTAGAACTCAGAAGAAAATACAGCTAGAAACCAACTAGGGGC